>NC_048418.1:10061360-10182538 GCF_013103735.1 Etheostoma cragini
CCCCCCCCCCCCGGGAGACATTCCTCACAGATCCTCTACATTAATGTGACATTCACTCTGAAGATGAGCCATTAATCGAGTGTTATTTTACAGTTGTGTCATACTCTAAGTGCTCCCCTATAAATCAGTTTAATAGCCTGAGTGTGTGTTAGTACAGTAACTGGAGATACACATTTGTAAGAGGATTAATGCTTTGTTTTTCTTTTTTAGGTTTAACATGCCCTGGAGGATCGAGGATATAAAATGTCCCATGAAAAGACATTGGAGGACAGAAAGACACAATGAAGTCCTTAAAACTGAAGAAATTCCGGATGGTGCTTAAGTGGAGGACAACATCACAGGAGACTTTACTGTATGGCTCATGAATGTCAGCAACTCTGATTAAAAGCCATTCAACTTGGGGGGAAAACTGCTTTGCCTTTCATGCTCATTTATCACATGGGATTGTTTGTATACAGTTGTTTTATTCTCCCTGAGTGTGTATGTGTGAGAGAGACGAGATGAATGTAATTAAAGTTTTTTTAATTAGACGCTGTTCTTTTCTGGGAAGCCTGTGGCAGCGCTGGGTGGAGCCAGAGTGGAGACAGGAGGTTTGTGGTCTGGCTGAGGGAGCCACGCCGGCCAGGGTAATGGAAACCGGGTGTTCACTGTACACATATACACATATATGCTAACACACACAGTCACATACACATGCGCTCGCACCCACACACACATAAACTGAAGCTGAAGAGAGAATAAACACACATAGAAAGCCACATAAAGTTATGCAGACATGAATCTGAATGCACAACCCCCACAATGCTAATGCATACCACGCATGCACGCACGAACGCACGCAGGCAGGCAGGCACACACGCACACACATACACACAAATACAGAAATTAATTTATGTGACTACCTGCATTATAGTATCCAGCCTGCTGACACGTAAATTCCCTAAATAGTGATGATGTGTGCATTTGCATGCACAAACATGCAAGCTCATGCATACATAAAAACTAACACAGACTGACACACACACACACACACCCCCTCCTACATACTAATGCACAATCCTCACGCACAGGCACGGATGAGTACGTGCAGAGAAGCACATGCATGGGAGTGCAGTCATTTGCTGCCTATCACTTACTCACGGATGTGCATGCGCACACACAGAACTCATTATAGATGCATATAGCGCACACAAACATATAAACACTCCCCGATGCGTGCACATACACATGCATGAATGCAACCCCCCCCCCCCCCCCCCCCCCCCCCCCCCCCCCCCACACACACACTTAGCCACATGCTTCAACAGACACATACAAACACATGAGCCTTCATCACTTAAATCCCTTGGCACGTACACACACGCACTCACCAATATAATTCATGCACACATTATTTCAAACCTCTCTACAAATACACACATGCAATCAGTTATGACACAAAGGCACACACACTCAGCCCCGATAAGTCCCACAATGAAACAGAACCATATACTGCATCGTTCTCGGCTTTAATGCACTTACACACATACAGCAGGGACAGGAAATGCAGAAAACAGATCTTGGGCATCTACTGACATCAGCCAGGCAAAGGCCCGCCTTTTCCATTAGATACTGACGTCAGTTTTCCACAAAACGGTTTCACTTCAAATTACAGGCGATCAAACTCGTCCTCTGTTGACAGTTAAGAATAGATTAATCTTAAGATACATGCAGCAAAACAGAGCCACCTCTGCGGATGTTCTTCTTCCTCCAGACTGTGTGGTCAAACTCTCATAAATCGGTACAGAGTATCTACGTCTGCAAACAGAGGGGAGAGACTGGAAACCCTGATGCTGCACTGGCCCTACTCCAACCACTAGAGTCAGATGTATGTAAATATATGGAAAACACTGAGGTGTGAGAGCGCATACATTTCACAAAGCCACCAGATGTACTTTTTAATGAGGTTGGCTTCCTTTAATCAAGCCCGGTAACTTTGAATCTACTGTGCCTTCAATATGTTCAGTATTCTTCCAGTCCCGGCCGGTCAACATGATCAGGTCAAATTAGGCAGCAACAGGTCAACCACTATGAACAGGGCACCATCTAGTGTTGCATGCAGAGTATGGGAGAGCTGTTGAGAAGTTTTTTTTTCTTGATGGAGAAACACAGCCATGTTGGGTGTGTGTTTTCTGGCTTGATGTTGTGTGCAAAGTGTTTTTCTACTTATAAAACCCTCGGGTCACTCAAAGGTAAGTTTCACATCAGAGTTAAACTAAAGAGCTAAAGCGTAGCTGATGGTGGGCTTCAGGGTGGTTTGATAAGGTGGGGGTGGGGGGGGGGGGGTGGTGGTACAGATGTGACATATGCCGGTCTATTAAACAAAGCAAACCTGTCTGTGTGCTTGAGGCACTGCTACATCTCTGGATGAAAGAACATTAAAGCGAAATCTTATTCTAGGCAGTTGTCAATTACTGATAACTTTTTTTGATTAATCATTTGATCTTTATTCAATGTTGGAAAATGCTGAAAAAATCCCATCACATAATATATTCAAAGAACTAATACCATTACACAAAGGAAAGCTACAAATCAGTAGTTTAGTTAGCTGGATCATAATACAGTTGGCATTTTGCTCTTAGTTTTATACGTCATTGTCAGTCAGTCAACTTATTGTTTCAGCTTTGATTGATCGGATCGGTAAACAGAGCTGACAGAAGTCAAGCAGGACATTTTTGTTTCATATCACTGTAAACCGAACATGTTTGGGGTTTGAAGATATCACCTTGGGGTCTGGAAAACTGGGATGGACATTTTCTGGATACTTCCTAAACCAAACAATTAATTAGTGATTGTGATGAATCAGTAATTTAAAAAAAATAATCATTAGCTGCAACCCTGTTTATTATATTGCTGTCCCATGTGCACGTTTGTTGTGATGTAATTTTGTAGTAATAGACCGATTTTATCGGCCGGCTGATACATCGGGCCGATATTTGAGGTTTTACGTGCATCGGTATGGGCCGGTACGCGGCATTATTTACAGACAGGGGTCCACGTGCAGCTCTGTGCTGCTGGAGACGTTGCGGTTCACGTACAGACCATGCACCACCCCTCCACCACGGCAGTCTTTAAATACAAATCAAGCACTTTATTTCAATGGGTTCTTTTCAGTTTTTTTTTTAAAAAGTTATTTAAATGTGTTGACAAATGAAATTTTGTGATGACCTGATTATATCTATCTCCAGAAGGGACACTGATCTGTGTTTTGGGTTATTATTTTTAAAGAAATGGCAGAACAGATTCTGAAAACCAATCCATTGTGGCAGGGTTTACATTTTTATGATTCACATTGAGGAAGCAAAAGCAGTATCGGCTCCAAAATAAATCGGCAGCCCGTATTTGTCATCAGCTATGGCTCATGGGGAAAAAATAATTTAAAAAAAATGAGTATTGGCAATAAAAAAATCCATATTGGTCATCCCCACTTTATCTAAAATAGAACCTAATCACCCAGCAGCTTATCTCTAAAATCTTCACATTTCAAACACAGCAATGTTTGCAATTGAGTAACACAGTCAGTTTTTACCAACATTGCGTTGCTACGCACACCTGTAGCACGCTTTGTGCTAGTTTGACTGTTAAATCACTATGGAGTAGTTAGAATTGAATTTTTCAATAATATAAACTCCAGAAACTTTATGTTTTGCATTGACAGTGTGACTAGGGTATTCCCAACTGGGCACACACATCACAGGTAGATAACTGTGAGCTGAAAAGTGGGAAATTAAGGTCCAAAAATACCTCAACATGTGACCACTATAACCAGTGTGGCAACAGCAGAAGACCGTTATCTCTGAACACCTGTAATCTCCACAGAACACACTTGCTTTTTAATTAACGTTGTCTGTCGCTTGTATCATTCCACATTTTCAACAGAAAATAGGAAAGCTTAGGTTCTGAAACCACATTTTCAGGTGCTTTCAGGTTGTTCTGGGTGTGGCACTTTTATTAGTGGTCCACTAATAAAAAGGGAGTCTGCAGGATACAAATCCTGCTCACTGAGCTCTCAACAGCAAAAACCAAACTTTGCAAAGGCAATAAAACACAGCAAATGGTGTTTATTGTCAAAGTGTAGGAGTAGGACAATGTTATATGTGCATAATTCATTATTGTGTACTCTAATTGTGCAACAAACTAAGCTACAGTATATACAGACATCTATCATTAACAGTTGATAGCTGGATGACAGTTATACTGTATAACAGTAAATCTAGTTGGCCGGTTGCTTGGGCAGGACAGCCTTTAAAGACAATCCCTCAAATGCCCAAGACTTTGGTATCATCTGCATCAAATGCAAAATGGTGAATCTTACTTATTACAGTGTAATATCAATCAATACAACTAAACACATCAATTAAAAACATCCACATGAATATACTCAATGCAACGAATGTTATGCAGAGAAATCTCTCCCCCCCCCCCCCCCCCTTATCATTCTGTTTCTCTCTTTTATCTCCATAAAATTCCGTAAAGGTTAAACAAACATTTAAATGTTACATATCCCATAAAAGTAAAAGAGAATAATGTAATGAGAACCCTCAGCCTAGATAGCAACGATGCTTTGTGAAAAATATATGTAGAGTGAACTAAACATTTACATGATTTTACAGGTGGAAAGAAAACATCGTTTTGACATAACTCTTCAGAATAATAATAATAATAATAATAATACAGCCCCACAGTCTTATGAACATGCTGTGATCTCGTTACTCACTCCGATCATTGTCCATGTGATGTCAGGCCGCCAGCCTGTCACAGGGTTGTGTTGTGTCAGTGTGTATACATGTTTTTAGGTGACTGCTGTGGATGTATGTGCATCTGTATGTCAGTACGAGTGTGTTTTGGTGCGTTTGCAGGTTTAACAGTCCCCAGAGTTATGCGAATGTGGCCCGGTCTCCATTTTCCAGTCTCTCTGGTCGGTGGCCTCTGCCTGGCCGTGCTGAGAGGCCGCGGGAGACAGGGTCATCTGTCTGCGGGGGTTGCCACTGTGCATGGTGTTCCAGTGGCGCTTCAGATCCGACGCTTTGATGAAGGCTTTTTCGCAGGAGCCGCAGTTGAATGGCCGCTCGCCCCGGTGCTGCCGTTCGTGGTCTTTCAGATGAGACTTGTGCTTGAAAGCCTTTTCGCAGATTTGGCACCCGAAGGGCCGCTCGTTGCTGTGGACTCTCTCGTGCCTCTTCAGGTCGGGGCCCCTGATGAAGGCCTTGCCGCACACAACGCAACGGTGAGGCTTGAAGCCGGAGTGGATTTTCAGGTGCTCCTTGAGGTGGGCGGCGGTGGTGAAGGCTTTGGGGCAGTGCTCACAGGCGTAGGGCCGGTTGGCGGTAAGCAGCCGCTCCTTTTTGGCGTTGTGGTCCATGGGCTTGGCACCTGTGCTCTGGCAGGAGCCGTGGTCGCGGTGGCCGTACAGCAAGTACTCCAGCTTCATGTCGCTGGAGGAAGAGGAGCCCCAGCCATGGCTGTGAGGATCTTTACTCATGTTAGTGTTGTAGTTGTGCGGCTGAGACACGTGTGAGCCCCCGGGGCCCATCCCATCCATCCCCTGATCATAGAAGCTGTTCTTCCTCACTTCCTCCATGGCCAACTCCTTCAGGATGGCGTCCTGAGCTCGCATCCCGTGGTCCCCAGGAGCCTGGTTCTCCCGGGTCTTCATGTTGGTCAGCTCCCGTTTCTGGGTGCACAGGTTATCGAGGAAGTTGATCCCCAGGATCTGGCCGGATGACATCATCATATTGATGTCCTTCTTCCTCACGGCGAGCCTGGCTGTGTACATGTAATTCAGCACCTCTTCAAAGATGTCAGAGCGGATGAAGTCCAACTCCACGATGGAGTTGTCCTCGTCGCTCTGTTTCTTGAAAAGCTTTTTGAAGTAGTTGCTGCAGGCTGCCAGGACACAGCGGTGAGCCCTGAATTCTATGTTTTCCACCACCACCACCACATCACAGTGCTCACCTTCCATCCTCTGCTGGTTGAGCATCTTTAGAAAGGTGGCTTTGTGGTCATAGTCGATATATCTCAGTAAATCAGACATGTTGCACGTCAATTTAGAGCAACCTGCAGAGGAAAAACAGTAAAAAGTCAGATATTTTGCTTAGTATAAAAAATCGGGCATGTATAACCTGCAAAGCTGGAGGAGTGGCGCTCTATTTGCATGCTTCTTATGCTAATAATACAAACAGGTTGCATAAAGGAAGGAACAAACATGCACACACAATTATAAGAATAGCTTCCATTTGTTTACAGATGACCGTCAAAAATGCAAAGTTAACCTAAGTAGCTAAATCAACCATGCATAATTTTAAGGAAAAAAACACGATAGGCCCGACAGCAAAAGCCGCAGTAATTCTAATAAAATTATACACGCTAACAAACAACTACAAAACAAATACACTTTTTTAAACGGAAGTAATGCAATTTAGCCGCTTTGTTCGCGTGACAGTCGGGTTGCGTGCAGATAGGATAACCTGACTATTTCACATTTCACTGCGCCCAGCCATTTTGGTCAGCAAGCCTCCATTGGCATGTTTCTGGTGTCTTTAAAGCAGTTCCCAAACAGCGGGCGGCAACGAACAGGCGAACACACGGCTAAAAAAAACTACCGTGTGTTTTCTTGTGCCGTCCGAAGTAACATAGAGAAAATAAGAAATCTTATTACCCGAAGCCCTGAACGAGATCCCTGTGTTGTCACGCAAGGCAGTCGACGACGACCCAGAGCTGTCGTTTTTCCTCTTCCTCCTCTTGTTGTTACTGTTGGTCTCACAGGAAACCTCGCGTTGTTCTGCCGCCACCTACCGCACCGGAGCGGGTACTCCACAAAGATCGTCTATGTTTAAGAGAATGACTCACTCCGCGCGGCTCTGTCCGAGCACTGAATAGCTTCCTCAATGTTTTGACCAAAAACAGCTTTGTCACGGTTTCTCTATAATACACGTGTTTTAAATCTAAACACTGATATGCAATCTGATTTACGGGACACATTCCTGCACAAAACTGTTCTTCGTTTTTAAACAGAAACATGGTGCTAGTTACTATTAAAAGATTAAAAAGTCAGTCAATGCGCTTCATATGTGGGTTGTGGTATGATACGATTTATCTGACAGTGGTCTGGCAACACAAGCACAGGTTTGATTATTTTTTGTAGTATACTCATACACTAATGTAGCCTACAAACTAGATTAGGCTACGACATTTCATCTAGCCTATTTGAATGATTAAATTATGAGATTGTTCTGTCATTGTAAAACATATGGTTAGTGAAAAGGAACAAACAATAATGTTCGTTTTCTACTTATTTTAAAATCTAGCCTTTGATAAAAAAAAAAGAATGCACAATAATCAACTCTATACAGTTGCACTCCATTTAATAACACAGTGCTGAGTTTAGAGATTCTAGAACTGCAAATCGAAAAAGATCAACTGGTCCTGCTGTGTCGCCCTTGCACCCAGCAACAGAAGCAGAGTGAGAGCTCTTACCTTTTGTTTCTCTCTGGCTCACGCGCACGTACACACACACAGCGGGCGGAGCTTTAAACGCTTGTGTGAGTTCAACATAATTACCTATAGCTGTAAAAGTCCTGTCGTAATTACCCCGAGGGCGCTTCTTTTAACAAGACAATTAAGTGTTTCGAGCATTTGGTTTAATGACTAATAGATCGACTAAAACTTACAAATTCAACCCGCTGCCATTAATATAGGCCTGTTCATTTTTCAATTCAATTGTTTAAAGAAAAGATAAGAAAAACCTTTTTTTGCCCCACAGTGGGGAAATTGCGGTTGGCAACAGCAAAGATCAGAGCAAGATGGGCACATTTTAAGGATTTTAATAATCCCACGTATCATCAGGTTATTACAGTAACTACTTGAGGTTATGAAATCTGCTTTGGCTCTCATAGCTCAGGTTGTATTACCACGAACCCATATATGTTAACTAAGTATAAGACACGAATAATTTAAGATTTCAATTCAATCTATTAAACGGTTCAGTAGCACATAGCTGGATACACCGTTTATGTTATTGTGATATGATCCCATGGGTCACTAGTGTTATTTGTGATGTGATAGTAGGCCTAATGGCCCTTATCGGAGTTGTCACTCAGAACTTTGACAGGTTTCTTACACCGACTCAACATCTCAGTGTTAAAAGATATCAATTCTCCATCAATGAGTCCAACGGTGACACAAGTCCTGTGGTCAACATTTTATTATTTGAGAAGAAAACAGCAAATAAAAACAAATGCATTTGCCACTTCTGTTTCACCATTTTGAGGAAAACCTGACTGTACACGGACAATACTCGGTTATTCAGATACAGTTGAAAAGATGAGGGAGGCATACAGTTGACATGTGTGCGGGGGTGGGATGGAAGGGGGATCTTAGATCTATCCTGGCTAAATTGGGCAGAGCTCGGCAGTCTGAGCCCTTTGCATCACAGTCACACAAACCTGGGACTTCTGCTGCAGCCGACCATCTACCCTGGAGAACATTCAGAGCCTGCACAGGCACATCCAAATCTATTTCTTGCACAGACATCTTGATTCCTTGGCAGTTGCCAAAACAGACCTTCATGGTGGAATCAATTGATGAGGAAAAGATAAAATACTGAAATGATCATAAAAAAGGAAAATGCAATTCAAGTGGACATGACAAAAATCAACTGTGAAAGATACATGTCTATTATCCTAGGAAAGCTTTAATTTGTACAGATCTGCGCTGTAGTGACTTCTGTGGCGGCATTCCTGACGCAACTTCATCTGCTTGTTGGAGTAAGTGAGGCAATGCTGCAAATAAGGTTGGCACTTCTACAGCAAGGTTAAATAGTGTATGCTCCCTAACATATACAGCCTACAGCGATTTAAGTTTCTGGAGTGATGGCTTTATTTCATAAATAAAACGTTGCTACAATAATTATTCTCAATAATCATAAAAATGCATCAAAGTCATAAGGCAGTGAAAGCAAACCGTTTGCTTGCTGCACACAGGGATTCGGCGTGCAGGTGGATCGAGAACCATTTTTAAAATTGTACACTTTTCAGTATAATCTTGCCATTTGTTTGATAATGCAACATTGCGTCCTTCTCATGCAAGATGCATTTATTTATTTTGCAGGTAATGGTTGCGACTAGCTGCAGCATTTGGATAGTAGGAGCCTTTCTAATCTTCTGAGAGTCCAGGAGTAATATGTGGTGTTCTGGATGTTGGATTCTAGGTGGTTGAACAGAAAACAGCCCCCAGTGTTACTCCTGGAAGAACAGAGGAAACGGCAGTTAGTACATCCTGCATATTTAATCCCATATAAACCTTTAGCGCCACTGTGCACCCTGCCAAAGACCAAACATGAGCCTGATAAAAGGTTATGGCAGTTACGCACAGAGTTAGAAAAACGCCCACGCAACAGACACACACAGGCTTCTTGGGTACTTCTTGGCTATAACTAAATTACAAACAAAGCTCCCAATGGCTCAACTTTTTTATTACCCATTTTGAGTGTGGCCACAAGCAATGTGTCACTAAGGCTGTTGGAGTCACACCTGAAGAACAAATGCAGAAAACCATCACTCTCCTATCAGTAATGATGCGGTTTAAATTATTATTTTAGTCCTCTAAATTTATGACATGTTACTAGACTATCCTCCATTACCTGCTGCTTTTTAAAAACAAAAAACAATCTGTTATCTGGGCTTCATCATAGAGAGGGGGGAGATTTAGAGATATTAGGACAAGAGACATTCTGGATTTCTAAAGCAGCACTTTAAGTTAAATTACAAGATTTATTTGAGAACACGGTCATATTTAGTTTATGGGATGGATGTGTTTAGTTAGTAGTAAAAAAACTAGCAGTAGTTATTAGTTAGGCTTATTCATTAATGTTAATTGATGGAAGGAATTATAATTTAGTGAATGATATGACTGAATGAATAAATGTGTTGCCTTATAATTAAAAATAACAACAACTGATATTTAGGGCCATTTAGGGCCTCCAGACTGACCAATCAGGTGGAGACATACAGTGCTGAGCAAGGGAATGGCTTCTCTTTTATCAAAGGTCCCTAACAACTGTATCCCTAACAACTTGTCCCTGTTAAAAAAAAAACAAAATACTACTGAATACAACCCCCCGCACCCCCACCTGATATTTAACATTTTTACCCAGTCATGAGCTAAAATGAAAGACAGTATGTATACACACACACACACACACACACACACACACACATTATATAAAAAGAATATTCTAAAAAAGATAATTGTGTTATATGTTCTTTATTAATGATCATTTATTTCAGACTAAGTCATTTTTTAAGACAGGGATGTTGTGAATGAAGTTCTATAATCTAAATATAATATATAAAAAGGGGTGAGTTGGTGCCAGTTTTAATTTTGAAGGAGTTCACACTAGTTTGTAATGGGCTGTTAGTGTTTTCAAAGTAAGACCGTGTTCAATTTTAATTGTGTACAATGCTACTCCAAATATTTCTAACACTGTTTAATACCAACACTCTGTGTGTATCTACAGTGGCAAGAGACAATCATACAAAAGACCAGAGATAAAACATTTAGTAACGTGTTAATACTGCTACTCAGAAACACAGCCGGCCACACACACACACAGAGAGAGAGAGAGAGAGAGAGAGAGAGAGAGAGAGAGAGAGAGAGAGAGAGAGAGAGAGAGAGAGAGAGAGAGAGAGAGAGAGAGAGAGAGAGAGAGAGAGAGAGAGAGAGAGAGAGAGAGAGAGAGAGAGAGAGAGAGCGTGCTAAGGGCAAGGCAGCAGAAAGCCAAGCATTCCCATCTGGTGAGTCACACAAGTAGACATGCAGGGGATGGATTCAGTTAAAAACTAGCAGAATAACAAGCGTCAGAGCCAAAGTGTGAATTAGAATAAACTGGACAATTCCAGATTCTAAATGCTTGAGAGAGAAGTTGGGGAGCTTATAACGACATGCTGTGGGTGCAATAGAATGAGAGGTTCCCTCACACAGCTCCACAAATGAAATAATCTTCACAATACTGCCAGCGGACAAGTTGGAACACAAATGGCCGCATTTATGAAGTTTGCAGAAACACTGCCACAAGTACTGCTGACCTATTTACCCCCCCCCCCCCGGGCGCAGAAAGGACGATTTTAACTGAGAGGGGCAGTATGCCACATATTGTTTTAAATACAATTGTCCTAGAGACACAGTTTCAAGATGTCAGGGACGTGCTGTGAAGTGCAAAATTCTTCTTCTTCTTCTTCATGTATTAATGAGTAAATTATACATATTCTAACACTGTAGGATAGCAGCCAATGTAAACTTAATTTATTGACCTTTAATTTGCACAAAAGTATAATACATACAGTATATATAAGCTACTGTACATGCACACAAGCATTGTTTTGATCCAAACCAACCATAAATGAATGTTGTACTGCATTAAAATTCCTTTTGTGCTCATAGTTTTTGTAACTAATAGGTAATATTTAAAATTTAAGGAGGGTTAGCGCATATGTTTTGTCTTGTAAGAACAGCGGTGAAAATAGGCTAAAGAAGTCTGTGTTCACCTAAGATCAGATTTCAGTTGATACGGGTTTGTTTGCAGATACAGACTGAGTGCTTTGAGAAGCAGAAGCCGGTTCTGCCGGTATTTAATCGCTCATCACTGCCCCTTTGTGAGGCGGCACAATTTAGACAACACAATATATACTCAAAGTTTTTACAGAATAGTGCACGGCATGCCGGTAACAACCTATCTTGTTTTTCTGTACTAAAATAAATAAATAAATAAATAAATAAAATAAAATATGTCCTGCATATTTTCTTATTTAGGAAGCAGTTTTCATGTTTTGGTGGTGGGGGTGGGGTTGTGTGTGTGTGTGTGTGTGTGTGTGTGTGTGTGTGTGTGTGTGAGTGTGTGTGTGTGTGTGTTCCAGTCAACAAGAGACCACATTAGACTGCCAGGAGCGTAACAATAAAGGTTTTTAAGCATTGTCATTACAAGTTGAGACTATAATATCCGGTCTTTGTGCGCATGCACACGCACGCACGCACGCACGCACGCACGCACATCTGCTGACCTTTTCCCTGCAGGGGGAGTGGAGCTGAAATGACAACAGCATGATGCATTAGCTGTAAGTGCTACAGAAGCAGGGCTGTATGTACCAGTGAGAAGAAGTGCTGATGGGAAGAGCAGCATGCCCAAAAATGGAGACCAGTTTAAAAAAAAAAAAGAAAAAAAAAAAGACCCAGACCGACCAAATCAAAACCAGACTAGACTAAAACGGACAGGGCTGAGACCAGGACTGGGACCTGTTGTCTTACCTGGGTCAGTCCTCCCCATCCTCTGGCGTGATCTCTGTCTCTTTATGTACCACTACTTTGGTCACTGACATGTCAGGATGCTGTTCTTTAGCCTCCTTTATGGCCTGAGCCAGAGCCTATATACAGGAGTGCATTGCCAGGAGGGAACACCAGGGGGAGACAGAAAACAGGGAAGGCGGAGAGGGAGTGGGGATGTTTGATTGTGAGTCAATATGTCAACAGGGAAGCCATGTTTAGTTACATTTGTCATACTTCCAGTATTTGTTAATGTCACATCATGAGTTAATATATGTGTTTTTTTTTAATTTTTGCTGTACTATGCTCCCAGTACAAGATAAGGTCTGAGGGGTCACTAGCATTTTACTTTTTACAAATTAATTGCTCAAATCCATTCATTGACTTTATAGACAAAAGAAAATTACTGAGGACAGGGGAGGATAAATGTCAAACGTTACGAAAACTCAGAGACCTGATCATGGTCGATGTCTGTATCTCCTGTAATGACGATCCTTTTCTCAATTCTTGTCTCTGATATTCCTCCTTTCACCGTCTGAGAACAGAGAGAGGACTTTAAAGTCAATGCAAACACAAAAAGATATGGCAACAAATTCACACTATGTTGTTTTTTTATTTAAAAGTACTCTTTTTGTTTCAATCTAAATCCTGGGAAAATGTAAAAACAGAATTCTGGTTGATTGACAGAAGATTAACCTTTTGGTAATTGATTCATGGTTTAAAATATTTTTTTAAAGCAAAAATGACAAAACGTAGACATGCCAAAACACTGGTTCAAGCTTCTAAAGTGTGAATATATTCTTAATCTTCTGAGACTACAAAAAAAGGACATGTTGAGATTTCAGTTTTAAAGTTTTAGTGCGTAACTTTTTAATATTAATAAACGTCCTTTACATTCAAACCATTGCCAAACAAGTTGCTACAAAGCTAATTAAAGCGGCACTATGCAGTTTTTGCAGAATAGATATAGATATTAGAATATCAGAATAGATCTTTGGCAGCTCCTATGTATACTTGTGTCTGACTCCACACTCGGTCAGTCCGCTGTTTCCTTTTTCTCTGTTCCTCCGACAACGATTTCCTAGCTTTCTGCTTTGTTTTTGCTGGCTCAGCCATGACGATAGTGTGAAAAATGTCATTGCTGCCTTGTTAGCTGGTTCCTGAATGGGCATATGTGTGCACTGCCATGAAGCAATTTGTTACATCACGAGACCTGATAACACGAGATACGTTGACTACACTTATGCGTAGTCCTTCCAAAGTTGCAAGCGTGTTTTTTCCACTCACAGGGGCTAGGGGGAAGCGAGACGACCACCGTTCAGATAGAAAAAAAGTTATATACCCATTCCAATGACTCGGAAGTTGAACAGTAAAGGTAAATTAAGCTAAACAACTGCAAAGTTCCATTAGCTCCACACATTCTCTCAGTATTTCTCAGTTTGGCTATGTTCACAAGATTGTGTTATTGGGCGGGGACGCTCAAAACTGATGCTCCATCAGTTTTTTTGTCATTACTTAAAATTCCTCATGTGAGCGCCAGAAACTACACACTAAAGCTTTAAATTCTGTAGTAAAGAGATGCTGAAATGCAAACGCTGCAGTTGTGTTTGAGGCCTCAAGGGTTGAGAGACCAAATAGGGACAATAGAAGAACCATGACCTTTGTGATGTGTGTGGTTGTCGTGGTGCTGGAGGTTTCCGAGGTGATGGTCTGAGCACTCAGCAACACCCCAGGGTCTACGTCTCCATTAGTGTCAACCTGGTGATAAGCAAAACCCTCCATTATGAAACTTCTTTTTATATTTGTAAAATAAAGTGAAACTACACTAGCTTTATTGCAAAAATGTTCACCAGCTAGTTCTTAACTTTGTCTGTCTTTTGGTGATGGACAGGTCAATATTTATATAATAGTATGTACCATCTGCTCAGCATGAAACAAAAGACAGTAAAAGTTAGCAACTAACTGGTGAAGCATTAAGCCAGATGAATTCCCTCAGGAGGTAGAGGAGAGCAAAACAGCTATAGAGATGTGTAAATATTAAACCTGGAATTCATCAGCCTGACTCACACAAAACTCGAAATGAATGCCAGGAAAGCGCTTTATACACAGTGTCTTTACAAGTTATTAATGCTAATAATCTCTCTTAAATTAGTGCAGAATGTAAAATAGATGTAATGTCAATGTTTGTACCTCTGCAGACTCATAGGTGATAGTTTTTGTCTCTGTGTGGACAACAGGCGTCTCTTTGGTTCCCACCTCCACCGCGTCAAGACTCTAATGGACAAAAAGGAAAAATGAGCACAAATAAATGCATGCAGAGGGAGTGTGTTTGAATTCAATCATCTGTCATGTGTGGAACAAATTGCTGTAGGTGTTCACTGTTAACAGCCTTTGTTCTTAAAATAGCTCCACACAGTTATCCATAATATCCAATTGACACAAATAAATGCTGCATGCTAATAAACTAAGCCAAAGGCTGTGATTGAAGGACTTAATCTCTAAACGAGCATGCAGTCACACATTAGAGGCTAGTGATGGAGTGGATACTGCAGAATGCAAATCACAACGTTTTGATCAAGTGTGTGCGCCACTTTATATTAAAAAAAGGTCCCCTTGATCTGCTCAGTAACAAACTGTGACGTTAGACTCATATCCATGCTTTCTGTTGAGTTCTGCTTGATTGTTAGTGGCAGATTGTGTCGGCAGGAGGGGAGGGTGAAGATGGGGTTGCAGGGCCAAAGGCTCCGGCCAGCGCAGCTGATGTTTGGTTACCTCCGACTGAGACGCGGGTGGTGGCGGGGGGGCAAGCAGGAAGTCTGAAGTAAGGGGTTCAGTGAGAGTCACTTGGTGTGGGCTAAACTTCTGGTCTTGTTCCTCAATCACTTCTTTTTCCAGCACTTCAGCTTTGTCAAATTCTTCTTCCACCACTTCTTCTGAAGTGTTTTTGTCATCCAAGTCATCTGCCAGTTTCAAATTCTGCTCTTCCTCATCAAACTCCTGGTCCAGTTCTTCCTTCTTTCCATCTGTCTCTTCCTCCACTGCTCTCTCCATTTCTTTGTTTGAGCTGTCCATCTGTGCATAGTAGCATTTCTCTTTTTCAGAGGGCAAAAGTTTCAAGATGTCCGAAAAGTGCTTTTGTCTTTCACCCTCTGCATGTGAACATTCATCTATCTCTTCATCCACCTCCTCAATACCATTTTCTAACTCTGTGGGGAACTCTTGTCCCACAAAATACTGCACTTGGTTGGAGAACTGGACTCTCTTGCCATCTACTTCTGTGTGCTTTCTCTCACCTGCGTTTTTACAATTGGCTAAATCCAAAGCTTGCAAACAACTCTCTGCTGCTTCCCCTTTGTTGTGTTCCTCCTCTGTTGAAAGCAGCTTCTCTTCCTTTTTCCACTGTCTGATGTAGGCAGGAGCAACAGTCAATCTGAAAGCATCGTTTTCTTGTTGTGACATCGACGTCACCCCCTTCATACTCGCATCCTCTCCCTTCTCATCTTTGACTTCCTCATTTCCTTTTTCTGCTGCTAAGGTCAACGCTGCCGACAGGCTATCATCTGACCCTGAATATGTTGCTACTGGCTGTTTTTCAGCTACCAGCTCTACAGATGCACACGGTTGAAATTGCTCTAAAGATGGTGCATAGCTGGGAATAGCAGATGTTGCTAGTGGATTTCCTAAAGTATTGCCACTTATATCCTCTTGTAACACAACCCCGTAATCTGCTGACATCGTTCCGACTGCGGGCTCGGCTGTAGCGTGCACCGGCTCGGCCTTTGCAGCCTGTGTGGTTTGGATATTCACCGTTGGCCCTGTCGATTCCACTGGTGCTGCCTCTGTCTCCGTGGCAACAACCGCCTTCTCCTCAGGTTCAGCTGATGCCTGTGAATGATAAATTGTACCGTTAGATGATGTTTTTGCTTCACCATGACCAAAAAAATATCCACTCAGTAGAAGGCGGCTTCACATCACACCTAGAGGGAAAATGGTTATGTGGGTTACACATTGTCAGACTATGATAATAGGCATACAGTATTTTTTGTAATAAAAATAAGTTTTTTTTTTTTTTTTTTTTTTTTTTTTTTTAAATCTGTGAGGACCAGAGAGAAGTGGTCACCTTTTCAGAGGAAAAACCCCATCCCAGCGTGGACTGATAGGACAGGGGAAAGGAGGGACACAAGAAAGAGAGAAAGGACAAGAGAGGAAAGTCAAAAGTCACAGTGAACACCAGATAAAGAGCAAAGGAAAAATTAAACGTTGAAAAAGTAAATATTGTATGGAATACCATTTTGAAGCTCATTAAACTCGCTGAACCTAAAACGGAAATCAGGTTTTGGGATCACTGAATCCACCAGCAGCAAATTTCCACTAATCTGCTTTTGAAAATCTCTTTTCAGGTAGACCCATACAATTTTTTTCCTTATTTGTTAAGGAGGAAGAAGGGGATTTTGGAGTATGAGGTGGGGAAAGCTGCAGCGGTGGCACTGAGCCAGGGCTATGAAGTCACTGCTTACAGAGAACTGATAACAAAGCTGAAAGAAAGGAATGGTGCAGCAGAGCAAAACAGTAGAAAACAAACAGGAGATAGTCAGAGCCCCCATTTCTTTCCTTATCAGCTGCGGGAGCCAGCTGCTAAGGCAAGGTGAGCTGTTGTAGCTCTCAACAAACTCGAAAACAAACCCAAAACAGTTGTATCAAAAAAGAAGCAGCGGGATTGATTGCAACAGAAAACTGCGGTTTGGCAAGTTTGAGAGTAAACTCTGGGTGTTAAGGGACCATTAGCCATGCAGAGCGTTTGGTTACACTTTTGTTAGACCGGCTGCTGGGGAAAGGCAATGGGGTAGGCTGTGGGTGGTGGTGCTGGAGATATGGAGGGAGGCAGCCAAAACCGGATTGTTGCTTTTAGTTTTCATACAGTACCACTGATAAGGATGTAGTTGAAGTTTCAGAAACTGTAATCTGAGTCAGGCTGGACTTGGATTGCTCCGTTTGGACCTCTTCGACAAAGGTGAAGATTTCTGCTTTCTGCTGCATGGCATCAAAATTCTTCATCTCTTTTACTTCCTTTGTTGTCAAACTTATGACTTCTGAAGCGTCGGTCTTCACCTCCTCAGATATCCACGATGCCATGGCCTTTTTAGGCGAGCCAGTACCTTTAATCTGAGTCATTTCATCAGTTTTTATCTCCATTGTTGGACTCTGTGTCTTGACTACTGTTGTTTTGGCTTCTAAAACAGACGTGTCTTCGTTGATACATTCTTTCTTTTTAGAGGACAGCATTTCATCCTCCCCAGCTTTGGCCTCTCCAGGGACAACAGGCGCCTCTTCTTCATCCGCAGCTCTTGTCTCTTTGCCCTCGGTGTCTACTTTATCCTCCGCCTCCTTCAAGATAATGAGCGTCCCTTTCTTGTCACTGATGGCCTGGGACACTTCCTGTCTGACAGCTCCAGGGCTGACCTTCATCTCTGCCCTCTCAGACACCTCCTCTTGGGAGTTGGGGGTTTTCTCGCCCACCTCCCTGAGTGTCCCGTCCATAAAGACGTCGTCGTCCATAGTGGTTGACAGACTAATCCCGTGTGGCCCAGAGGAGGTGGCCAAATCTGTTGCAATACTATCCACCACGTATTTGACCAGATATCCTGTTGCCTGGGGAGACACTTGACTTATTGGAAATAGATTGTTCAAGTTAAAAGACAGAGAGCCTTACAAAGCCCAGACCATGAGAATAACCTCAAGAGACTGTTGATCTAGAAACAACACATACACAGACTGAGCGCCATAAATACTTGAACAAATATGCCTTGTTTATATTTAGCATTTAAGCTAGTTTCTATGCACATACAGTACATGGTTGTATTATCTCTTTTAGAACTATGAATATAAGTGAAGAGTAATTTGCATTTAATTTCTTTTCTTAATCCCCCCCCCCCCCCCCCCCCCCCATTAATGAATTCATTTCCTCCTTTGGATAGTAACTGATTGATTCATATCAACTACTGCTTTAAAAAGCTGCAAAGCATATTCACAAACATCAGTTTTTGAAGCTTGAAATTTCAAGCTTCAATTCAAATGTAAAGAGATGATATAAAGGTTAAATAAAAGAAAATAAAGTGGAGACTCTGTGCATGTGAAGAAGTAAGAGCCAAAATACAGAAACATTGTGCCAGTATATAGAGCTATGTAGAAACAAAGGGGGAAACAACATCAACACTCACAGACACAAGGGCTTTTACAGGTGAAAACAAAGTGGAAGGAGTTTACCTCCATGGCTTTAGGTTCCATCTCTTCAGCTCCCGCAGGCTGGTCATCTTGAGTCTAAAGGAAGGAAACAAATAGACAAATTAATAAAAAGGACACACTCACAGATTAAGACAAATAAAGGACATGTTCAAATGGAAATGATTCACATCCCAAAGCACTTCCAGTCAATCAGGTTCTTTTCATTTTAGTCAGTCAGGCACGTTTGATGTGAGTGATTAGTCTTCAGAGACTTTAATAAGTGATGCTCATTTGTCCTGCAGGAGCTCATCTGACTACGTTCAGAGTAAAGGAGAAACTGTTAAAACTTCCCCTAACTCAAGCACATAATGTCACTGAGCACAACAACCATTATAACTGATAAATGACTGCACCATCCAATACTGAGACAAAAAGAAATGTTAATCAGCTGATGATATAGTAAAGACACAAGGTGAGAGCAACAAAGAGAGACACATTTATTCGCACTTACTTTGAGATAGATGCACTTACTCTATCAAAGGGCTTCTTTATTATACACTAGAGCTATTTGGAATATAAAATGTATTGCACCAGACTCACTTTGATATAGAAAATATGGCTGTCGCTCTGATATGATTATTGAATTTACTGCCCTATGACCCATTACGCAAACACTTTTGAGATGGATGTCTTTGTTTGTGCAACAATGTCCTCGATGAGGTCATGCTGCACACACACATGCCATTATTCGGTCTGCTGAGGACTGCAGCTTACATCCTGAGGCTCCAGTGGCACTATCATTGGTGCTTCATCGGCTCTGGGTGAGCGCGCGGGGGACGAGGACAGTCTCTTCTCCCATTCGGTCAGGCCCGGCGCGCTGTCGCCCGTCTCCAGGAAGGAGCGCTTCAGTTCACTGATGTTGGTCTGGTGCTTGACCATCTCTTCTGGAGGTGAGGTGTCCTGCAGTTGCCGGTCAATCACGATACAAGGATATGAGGCCAGGAGCAGCGTGGAGGGAACGACGGCCATGCTTTATGTACGCAACGGTAGCTTGCATATCCAATAAATTACCACAAAAAACGTTATGCAATGTTGTAAGTAAATAAAAATACAGTTCCGAAAAGGTCTGAATATACCAATGCAGACTTGGATCAACTGCATTATAAACTACATTATTTACATTGTCTGTATTGTTTACAAGTCTGCTTAGGAGGCTGTGCAGGCTACCTGTGCAACAGCTCGCAGAAACAGCAACATAATGAGAAAATGTTCACTCATATGGCCGCTGTTAACTAAGTGACTGGCAGCGTGTACTTAAATGCTAAGAGAGCATTTAGGACCAGCTTAAGTGGAAAATGATTTCATGCATAGATTCACAGATTTAGTTTTACAGGTTTCGTTAAGCACAACACTCCCAAATCTCCTAGGTAGTTAGGACCTCTACTACCACTGATTTATTTCTCACTAAAAATTATTTGGAGGTCCACAGCAAAAAATCTGTTAATAAAAATGTAATAACTCCAATTCACACAGGCACGGCAGAAAACAGAATCTAAGCTACTGGTAGGTTAGAGTTATTTGATATCAGTTAGGATTCTTCATACAAAAGGCACCTGCATGCATATTTCAATCATGCATGGTTTTCTTACCAACCTCTAGCATAAGATTACTATGCTTGATAAAAACGTTTTCCCCTTTTACTCGTCTTATGAAACTATACTGTAAAGACAAAAGAGGAAGAGGAATAGTTGATAAAGGAGCTGCGTAGTGTTAAATATAGACTTGTTACGAGATACTGGGAGCGTTGTGTTCTACGGTATGGCTATAAATGACATGGCATAAGTCCACTCACTGTACAAGCCATGGATTAAAAAAACTGAAATCTGACTCTTGGGTACAGCAAGAGGAAAAGAAATATGACTTCACCATTTACAAAACAGCACGTGAAAATGAGCTGGAATGGAGTGTTTGGAAGCAGCGACAGCTTTGCAGCAGCAGTCTGTGATGTGAATTCAGGCAAGAGCAAATGGTAGGTCTAGTGTGTGGTGGGACAGTGAGCATGTCAACAAAAGCTGCAGCAGGCAAGCCAAGGTGGAGAGACAGCCCAAAGTGACTGATGTCTGAGCGGCTCAGTGCATCTGGTGGAGGGGGTGGTGTGATGCACTGAGCGGGGCCATAAAGCGAGCCCAGTGTACCTGAGTCCGCATCTCAGAGTCCTCATCTGCGTCCGACTAATGGCGAGCAAAAGTGGAGGGTAGAGTGTGAGACAAGAAATCATTGTTAAAGAAGAAGAGACACACAAGGGTGAAGCAGAGAAAGAGAAAATGAGCAAAAATAACACTAAGGGTAAGAATGGTGGTTGAATTAAAAAAATAAAAAATATTGTGACAGAAATCAAGCATTCACTAAACCCCTGCCCCACACAGCATTGGTCCAATAATAGCTTAGCAACTAGACTAGTAGGGCTGCGTAACTAGGCAGGCAAGATGCCAGTCAAGCTTTAAATTTCTCCACAGGTTGAAGATGCGTGCACAGAGTTACAAGAAAAGCAAACATGTAAGGAATGGATTAAACAATGGGTTTCTTTGCTATAACATGTGCTGCAACCGTTAGGATGTGCAGCTAATTAGATTCCCACCCAAGCCTTGGAGCAAACCAGTAACTGGACTACGTTAGTTTCTGGGGTGAAAAGTTATTTAAAACAAGAAGACCTGTTAAAGACTAGTACATCCACCATGTACTATTTCGGTACTGTGTGTAAGCCAGTTCTTTTTTTATCAGTTTAGTGTAAATGTAGTAGCTCTTTAAAAGCTGTGAAAAGTGGCTAAACAAGTCAGTTTACGCTAGAATGAAAATGCAGTCTGATTTGACAGTTTTCAATTTATTACTCATAAGGATGCTGACTGTTTGCCTGCAACATGCAGCTCTAGGCTCAGTCCTTTAGCATGACATTATGTATGTAGCCATCAACAGCCTATTTAAGACCCCTTTTACAGGATGCTGTAAAAGGGAGTAAAAGGTGTTGCAAAGTTAACTAAGGGGGCGAGGTTTAGTGAACTGTACTGTACACTGACAGCCAAAGAGAAAGAGCCTGGATGTGACGCCATGACGTTGGCTATCCGTTAAAAAAGGTACTCGGAGGAAAAGACATGCCAACACACACATGAAGTGTGTTTACAACACATTATAAAAGGAGAACACTAATGAAGTAAATGGGCATAATGAGATGCAAGCATGCATTGTGTACAGAAATGTCTCCTAAATATTTCAATGGGAATTATATCTATGATTCAGCATCACTTTATTTCTCTGCGTCTCCATCTGTATGTTTTTGCATGCCTTAGATATGACATCATCCTTTGATGTACAAACCTCTGTGGCGGTCATCTCTCCGTCAAAGGCAAAGTCTGTTTGTTCGCTGTCAGTCTGCTTTCACAAACAGACCAAACCGTTCCGAGTAGCAAGCAAGAAAACAAGAACCCAACTTGTAAACCCTTGAAAATGCATTTATCGTCAACAGAGATTCTTCACAACCACAAATGGAACACATGGAAATGCACTGGTTGTTTCTGTCAACAGACAACGCTGCAGATAAGGTTAGAAAAAAAAAACAGAAAGAAAAAAGCAAATCAAAAGTAAGCAAGCAAAACAGACTCAGAGGAAGTTGAAACCTTTGGTCAGTCACTTGACATTTAAGCGTAATGTTAAAATTGCTTTGGATTTGGACATGGCTGAATCCTGGTTTATAGGTAGATAAAACCTTCTCTGTGTTGTTGCTGGTCAAAAATAGTCCACAGGTTTATAAAAATTTGATTTGACAAACAGTAACCTGACTTTCAGGCCCTCCCCCTCCTCTCCATGCATGTTGACACTAGGGGTGATCTGGATGCATTTAACTGTCAGAGTCTCTGCAACACAGCATGCATTACAGTACATTACATCTGTGATTCCAAAGGGTGTTGTCTGAGAGGGAAACCCATCTTGGCATTCTACAGTATCTGCTTTTAGTCCTTTTTAGCAATAGTTTTATTTAAATCATTCATTTTAATTTGTGCTGCTTTACTTGACTCCAATATCAATGCAGAGAGACTGAGTGCATCCGTAGATAAATATGGAAGTGTTTCCATGCAGCTGGTGTTGATCTTGTAGCAGTCATTTTCTAAACTGTGAAGCCATGAATGTTAATGATAAGACTGAGATGGGTTAGGCACAAAAGCTTTCTTTAAATATGAGGTTTGGTGAAGGACTAATGACTAAATGACAAAGTTCTTCAAATCCTTATCTCTAATAAACACGCTAGGTTGCATTTTGCTCGCAGGTTTCTCTACAGAGCCCCCTCTACAGCTTCAGAATAGATATTTGGCAGCCCCTATGTTTACTTGTGTCTGACTCCTCACTTGGGCAGTCCGCCATTTCCTCTTTCTCTGTTCCTGCGACAATGATTTCCTAGCTATCTGCTTCTTTTATTGCTGGCTCAGCCATGAAAATAGTGTGAAAACTCCATTGCTATCTGGTTAGCCGGTTCCTGAATGAGCATTTTGTGTGCATTGCCGTGAAGCAATTCGGTACATCACGAGACCTGATATCACAAGATAATTCCTGATGCTGAGTCTGGCAACTTGCCAAAATCTCCCAGGTTCTAGGAGGAAGCGAGATGACAACCATTCAAATCAAAAATAGTAATATAACCATTCCAATGACTCTAAAGCTGTCCAGTTAAGGTACATTAAGCTAAAAAAACTGCATAGTGCCCTTTTAAAATATTGTTTATATTGCTGCATGACAGTGATATTACTAAACGGTGATTTGTTAGTTAATCATTCATAGCCTTTATGGACAAATGTTGTAAATATGTTGAAAAGTCAAATTTTAGTGTGACGCGAGAAAAAATCCCCAATATTTGTGTCTAACCCTCTTGTTTGGGTAGATTAAATGCAAGCCAATCAAATATGAAATGAGGAGACTTGCAGTTTGATCTCTTTGTGAAGCTGATGAGGATGTAGTTCTACAGGATGAGGGTGTGACCGGGCAGAGATGAGGTTCTGAAAGTAGGAGAACTGACAGACACTGGGACAGACACAGTCTCCAGGTCGGCTCTGTACTGGTGAAACAGCAGAGCGAGATACAGGACAGGATAAAGGGTTAAATGTTATAATGAGCTGTCAATCTAAGCCAGAGGCTGGTACTGGAACAAACAGACGTACGCACACACCTCCTCTTCCTCTGAACTGTCATGGTCATGGTAGCCCTGGGCTAAGGAGGCGGTCAGGGAGGCTGCCTTGGGCTCCAGGTAGCAGAGGCACAGCGCCAGGGGGAAGGAGAGGGTGAGAGCGTAGGGGACTGAGAAGGAGGTGGAGAGCAGGAAGAAAAAGATAAAGAGGAAGCATGGGATGAGAGAAGGTGACTTAATGGGTAGGAAGTTCTGCGCGCACAGAGGGAGGAAGCGCATCTCTGACAGATCGGGGAAGGTGATGTAGCCATCCTCGTCCAGGTAGGCGGACAGGTCGGGCAGGTGCAGGGAGAAGGAGAAGAGCGTGCCGCCGCGGCTCTTGCCCTGCTCTAGCCTCAGCTTGCGGGCCGAGAGCAGCAGCACCTGCTCGTCCAGCAGGGCGGCTTTGCGGTCGGCAAGGGCTTGCCTGCGGCGGCACCCAGCGCTGCTTTTGGCTGGACTGACTGACGAGGCCCGTTTACGCGCAGTCTCCCTGCGCCTCCGCCGTACTTTGGTTGATGACACAGGAGATGAGGGGAGTGAGAGCTCAGAGCGGAGGGGGTCAGTTGTGTATACATGAGGGGAGCACTGATGTCGGGAAATGTCAACGAAGAGATGTGTGTGTGTGTGGGTGTAAATGGAGAGGAGCAATGGGGAAAGGGGCAAATACGCATGAGCACACAAACAAACACAAGTATAGTGTAGGGTCAAAGGAAGGACAAGAAAAGAAAAGCGAATTAGTAAAGCGCACACAAGATGAAAAGAAGCACTTAGGCCTAGTCTGCTGCAGTGGGTTAAAGTGAAATCAACTGGGAAATTCTCATCAGCCATTAATAAAAGTCTACTAAAGGAGAAAACTAAAGGAAAATCTCAAAAAAGGACTAAAAACTAAATTGCAGCAGCTTCTAAGAAACATCGCTTTCTTTGACAACCCTGGGCATACCTGTATATATTCATTTATCATCCCGCTTTAGACCAAATACAAAGACAACTCAAGCGTCTACGTAGAAAGTTCCTTTATCCATATTAAATGCAGCTCTGACTGCACTGCACATCTGGTAGACAGCGGTTTACCTTCACGTCTTGTCTGAGCGGCGTTGTGGCCATGGGTTCTGGCGTCTCTCCAGCTTCCATTTGAGCATCCTCCTGCTCCGCCTTTTCTTCCTCCGCCTTCTTCTCTGTTGTTACCGTGGTGATGATGTCTCCCTTTGTGATGACTTTGGCCGCCCCGTCAGCTGCACTGTTCTTCATTAGAGTCTCATGGTTCTCCATAATTGGTGCTGAAGGACAAAGATAGATGTTACAGGCTGGAATCAGTGACGTTTATTGGACACCAACAGGGGAATAAAGGGTTTCATTTGTTCCTGCAGATTGTTGTTAGAAAAACTTTGTAAAAAACTTTCTCACTGCACTGCAAAAGTGTGCCAGACATTTAAACTTTGCAGGTTTTCAGTTGCAAGGTAAGTTTAGAAAAAAACACGATGAACAATCATCTAAAATTAGGAACATCTGAAAAATGTGTCCAGCTAGCACAAAGGAGCTTCCAAAAATAGCCCTGATCAAAATAAACTGGATAAATAAACAAGTCCATGGTAGAAATTTCACGATATGAGATTTTAATATCACGATTATAAATCAGGGAATAAATACGTATTTGTTTTAAAGAAAGCAAGAGACAATGTACACATGTAGACATGTATTGAAACAGAATTACATTTCCTATGTACATGTCCCAAATATGAAGACTTAAAAACCAAATATTTCCAAACATTTGAAAAACATATAACAGGCTTCACTACCTACACTGAGGATAAAACTATTCCTTTTTTTATTAGGACAAGATAAAAGCATGGATAGTAGCTAAATATGTCTGCTCCTGCCACAATACAACACTAAATAAATAGAGAAGGTTATAAGTTTATATATATACATATATGTTTTCAAATTGTATCAAACTACCCTTTGAGGGACATGCACATAATTTGTTTAGTACCTACAATTATGTAATAAGTATCCTGTTTACTTGTATTATTATATCAGATGTATTTACTCTTTGTTGTTGTTTATGTGTATGTTTGTTCTTATTATTTGGTAACACAGATGTATTTTTTGTCATGCCAATAAAGCAACATGAAATTGAAAATTGAGAAAGAGACAGAGAGAAAAAGAGAGGCCTAAAGTATACATAATTTTAGAACATTATTTAACATAGCTAATAAATTAAAATATTATTATCATCATCAACTACATCCAGTTTGTTTTTATAGGCTATTAAAAGTCATCTATAACATTGAAATGGGGGAACTATGCAGACAGAGAGCATGAGTGACAGGCCCTCAGTTGGTCATATGAAATCTCTGCAAGATTCCAAAAGTAAAGAGTAGCACGTTGTGAACTACCCCCGGGGAGTTTAAACTGTTTTGGTCCACAGATGTAATCACATCGCTAACTTAAGGCGATTTAATGGCAGATATAAGGCTGGATAAGAATGTCAGTTTCCTCGGACATTTTAACAGCTCACACAGTAGATGCGCATGCACGCACGCACACAGAATTTGTCGTCACAGGGCAACAATGCAGGAATCAGGACACCATAGATATTGTCAGTGGTTATAGCAAAATTTCAGTTATCCCTAGTCATTGGTTAACAACATTTCAACTTGGCACTTTATCAAAACTCTCAACTGCTCCTCACCTCCATCTAAGCTGCGGGACATGTTGTAGCGTTTGCTAGAGAAGCGTTCAAAGAAGGGAGCAGGTCTGATGATCTGAGAGCTGGCCCTGCGGGTCTGAGCCTGCGTTCTGCCGCTGTAACGAAACTTAGAGCCGAGGGTCAGGAACTTCTTCGGCGGTGCATCAGGGGATACGAGCCTGCCATTAGTAACAAATACGCATATTACTCAAGACAGAACCACACAGATTTACGCTATGCTCTGTAAAACATTAGAAATTCTACTCATTTGAAAAGTTTCCAGAGGGCCCTAAGGCTTGGCTCACTACTCAAAAGAACCCAAGAGATATTTTTTTGCTTAAAGCAGCACAAAGCAGCTTCACATGTTGTCCAAATGCCAACAACTACTAACAGCCTGAGAACTGTCATTATTTCACTACAAAGAAATCATCTACGGTGATTATCAAAAAACTCATGTTTACAGGACTGTGAAGAGTATTGGCTGAATGTTGTTAATCAGTGACCATGTACCAGAACAGCACATGACATTAGCCATCTCAATTAGAGAAATATGAGATTTTGCTGACAAGTTTTTTTTTTAAATAAGGTACCTACAGCAGCTTTAAAAGCTGTTTCCTATCACACTCAAAGATCTTGTTTCTTACCTGAAGAAGGTATGGTGCTCGACACAGACCTTCCAGAGCCGTTTGGCAGCACGATGATTTGGAAGCTTGAAACCAATTGTGCTTTCAAACTGCTCAAACTGCAAGAGGGAGAACACACTTTGGTCAGACTAACTATACAGGCAACTTTGAACTTGTTTATTCATTTTTTTTGTATCCTTTTTTTAAATTAATGTATGTTTCCATGTTAATGCTAACATGTAACCAATTGTTTAGAAAAAAATTGACCTGCTTTAATAATAACATTATATAAATATTGATATCGCAGTCCCATTATTTTCACCACAGATATTTTCCTTAGCCAAGTGCCCACTTAGCAATGCCAGTTTATATAAGATGTACAGCATCAGGGGATTTCCTTTATAGAATATAAGTAAATTTCATTTCAGTTTCATTTCAGTGTGGATCTGTTGGGTCAGCACATTTTAAGACAGGAAATGTTAAGACAGAAGTAAGACAGCATCTCTTTTTCTTCAGAAAGTTCAGAACTTCAAAACAGCAGCACTTTAGAAGTTTGGTGAATAAAATGTTGCTGAAATAGAGGCCAATTTAACAGTAGCCAAACTGGTTACACCTAACAAAGAATCAGATATGGATCAGACTTTGGAGCAGATCAAATAAATGCCTTGTTTACCCTCGATGCAGACCCAGCAGATCAGCTCTGGACACCACTATAAATAAATGCATATTTAAATATCTATAACTGTTATTGTTCATACCTCGCCGGGTCGGATTTTGATGTAGAAGTTGTTCCTTTTGTAGGAGATTTTAAGGATTTTGGGCCAAGCGAACCTGTTGATCCGCAACCTGTCTCTGTAGATAAGCAGGCCACTTGAACAAACTCCCAACATGATCTCCACGCCCTCAGAGTCCTGGAAACAACACAACAGGCACAAAAAAACAACAACAACAACGTTTTATGAAATTCTTCACATGTGTCACTTTGGTAACACAGGATCCTTGACAATCTCAAGGAAGAAGCCACTGACCACAATATTTCTCTTCGCTTAACTCTACAGAATACAAAAGAGGCCCAGGAGCTAGTGCATGGCAGGGTAAAGTAGAATTTAACAAAGCCAAGTTTGTGATAAAAAAAACAGGTTAAAACAGGCAGGTGGAGAGTGGAATCAGGCATATGGTACTCTTATCTTCTCTATGCAGGCTGTAGTGACGCCGAATAAAGACTTAAGGGGCACCGGCAACAGAAACAGTGAAGTCTTGGGAAATGGTGGCTGAAGCACGAATGATGCTCTTCACTGCACAAGATGCATGAGATGCGCAGGTGAAACCAATGATGTTTTGAGAGGGAAGCGCTGGTCCAAAGCAGGAAGAATCAATCTTAATGGGATGTTGAAATGACAACTTTGTATGTAACCATGCACAAGTAGAACTCACACACACACACGCACGCACATGAGATGCAGCCTCTTACCTCTCCCTCAGCTGGAGCCAAGCATTCATTGAGACTCCCTACCAACTTTGCATTTGATGAGAGAGGAGAAAAGACAAAAGAGGGATGCTGGTCTGATATGTACATATTTTTCTTGTGTATCAAATCTGACTCACATATCCAACACTGAGCGTTGACGTCTACTCAATTTGATCAAGGGCACTTCCTCCTCTCTGTCATCTCCATTCTGTGAAGGCAATATCCTCTCCATCGCTAACATCTACCACCATTTTGACTTTCAAAGCGCTTTTGATGACTGATTCATATCAAGACTGATGACTTTAATTTTATTTTATGATGACAGCAGTCTTGCAGTTGTAATCCAAATCATTTTTTTTACTGCCTGTGTTCTAACAACGCGTTTGATCCCATCTGGCTAACGGATTAGACATGCCAAGAAAATCCTTCAAGTCAAGCTGGGCTCCAGACCCCACCTCCACTCTACACTTTAGCCCTCCCCAAATCCACAGAGGGAGCAGAGACATGTCGGTCAATCAGCAAACAGCAGTGGCATGTTTAACTGAGGCATTACTGTGGCAGCTGTGATGTTTTTTAAGCAGCGGTGTGGTGGTAGCAAGCGTCACTGTTGACTGCATGAGTGGAATGTGTTAGTCTCACCTAGCATAAAAATAAAACAAACGTTTACGTTTAATCATTCGCATACTTTGTAATGCATCTTGGAAACACCCACTAATACTGAAGTCATGACTGACATTCTGGCTACTGACTTCTTAAAGGAATAAATACATTTTGAAAATGGCTTAGCTTATTTGCCTCCTTGCTGAGAGTGAGACTTGAAGGAGGATACCACTTTCGTATCTGTAAATAGGAAGCTACAGCCAGCAGTTGGTTAGCTTAGCATAAAGACTAGAAGCAAGGTAATCTATATCGACGACGTTACACCTCCGGGATTGTTCAGGTACCGCCGAATGTCCTCCTTTTGGGAAAGATGTCTGTTACCTTCTGCGTTTTTTGTGTGTGGCGGCATTCTAAACTTCGGCTGCTTTATGAGCACTATGGTAAACTGCTCCACCAACATGTTCCACCCCAAAAAATTCCTTTCCAAGGCTATTTTGCAGAGGTACCCCTGCTCCGTTCAGCGCTCTGCGTCACACCAGGGCGATTGTGATTGGTTTAAAGAAATGCCAAGAAACCAGAGCCCATTTTTCTCCCATGCCAGAATGCTGTGTGAACTAGCCAGACCCTCCTCCTCCGCGCTGTGTAGGAAGGTCTGACATTGCACTGACTAGAAGCAAGGTGAAACCGCTAGCCTGGATGTATCCAAAGATTAAAAAAGTAAAATAAATCCACCTCTAAAGCACTGTAAAACCACAATGTATTGTTTTTACACTGGATTTGTACAGATCAAACAAACTAGATATAATAAGTTAATTAGTGAGCCGTAGAGTTCCTGACAGGTGGATTATGTCAGAGCCGTTTCCCTGTTTTTGGTCTTTGCGCTAAGCTAAGCTAACAGACTTCTGACTGTAGCTTTAATATTTTGCGTACAAACATAAGAGTGGTTATGACTCTTTATATCCAAGTCTCAGCAATAAAGCAAACAGCCATAATCCCCCAAATGTTGAACTATTCTTTTAAAGAAAATACTAAAATTATATTAAATTTCCTTGTATATTCCTTAATGCATCTTGGAGATATCAGGGACATTGGAGTTGCTTTTAATGAACTGCTACATCATTTTCCATGTTAACTTGTAAAATTACATTAACAACTTCAAAATGTATGATTTTTCACCCCAAACAAGCAACTTGGCATATACAGCTGTGATGAACTGTGTCCAAATCTTAATTTTCACTGGATATTTAGTTTGACTTGTGAGAGACAAAGTTTGCAGTGACCTATTACCTTAGCGTGGTGGAGGTCTACACCATACATGGACAGCTTCTTGGCATTTTCCAGGAAGTGCATCTCTGCTTCAGCTGGTGTCATTCCCCTGATAGAACAGAACATAACAGATGAGACGAGGTCAAACAAGTACAGCAAAGAGAGATTTGATGATGTCTCAACAAGTAGAGTCCAATAAGATCTAAAACGAGGATAATTCAGTTTTATTCCATAAAAGCTTTTGGAAATTTGTGGTTTTTAATAGAGGCTTTTAACAGAGTACCATGAGCGCATCCACTTTTAGCATAGATGGGTCTTTAGAGAGACCCTAATTCTTGCCCTGTTGTTGTCTTACTCCATCCAGTAGGCTACACAGGTCTGCATCAAATTACACACAAATCCTTGTTATAGAGGGCGAATGAAGTGCTCAGACGGAGGTATAGCTATTTCCATTTATAGGAAAACACAAATCTAATGTCTGGAGACATGCTGCCTTTCAGAACGGATTATTATTCCAGGATGTAAAGATTCACTCAGGTTGCTGTTCAACCACTAACATCCAGATGAGAGAAGCTCTGTGTTGACACGCTCACATGAATTACTTTTTACTATTACCCTTCTCACACCAGTACGTTTGCCATCTATTATTAATTCTTTTCCCAGTGGAAGATCTGTGTATAACCCAACTGTGCATTCTTGGCAGGTCTGTGACCGTTTAAAAGTTGTGCTGGACAGCTTAAGCTTAGTATGAAAAGATGTTTAGGAAATGATGCCGAGACTAACTTGTAGGTCTTGTGAAGTTCCATGACCTTCTCCTCTAGCTCTTTGGTTTGATTGGGTGCGAAGCGTAGTTCGCTTATGTAGTCGCTGCCTAAATCCTCAGGGTCGTAGTCTCCCAGTTCAGACTGCACTGTGTAGGAGCCCAGTACCGTGTGGGTGGCAAAGGAGCAGGGCAGGCGGCCCGAAACCACATCATCCCTCAGCTGCAGACACAAGTAGTACCTAACAGAGGATGAAGAGATGGAAAACAAAACGTGTCAAGTCATTGTGTTTTTGTTATCAAATCCAATGTATGAGTTGTCTTTATAAGCCTTTTAATACAATTTACTGGCATAATCCGTTATTTTCCCTTATTAAACAACATCTTTATTATTCAAGTAAAAATAAACTCAAAGTCCACCTTTAATAAGCACTGAGGAACAGCGATACCATTTTTAACATTAAAGAAGCAATGTTAGCCAGTGATCACGTCATTCTTCTAATTTACTGTTGCTGCTTACTCACCTTGTGATATCCTCAGTCAGCTGGGAGGGGTCTGGAGGGTAAAACTTGACGTTGAAAGCAAAGTTCCAGGGACCAGCTGAGGTGAGGAGAGAACATTAAATTACATCTGCTGTTCAAGACAAAACACTTTAGTGGCTTAATATATTATTAGACTTACTCCTGATCTGCTTCTTTAGCTCCTTGGAAGGGTCTAGCCAATTCTGAAAGAGACAACCACAGACAAAAAGCATTAATCATCATATTACTAACAACTAAAGTTTCTTCTTTTTTAAACAGACATTTGACTAAACTTTGATGTTATTGAATGCCATTTAGCTTATTTGACTCTTTCAAAATGCTGCTTTTAATATATAATTCATATTGACAGTTAACTTCATAAAAACAGATTATAATCATAAATACATTTTCCCTTACCTTCTGATTCTCTACATCTCTGCATGTGATGCCAAAGTAATCCCTCTCGAGTAGATTGAGATGGTCACATATTTTATCAAAGAGCACTTGGCCTTTGGCTCGTTTCTGTGAGAGAGAAAAACAAACAAACTTATTCAACACAGGGTACACGGAAAGTAGTCAGCATTACCACACCTTTTATCGCCGAGAAGAGTTTCATTTAAAAAGGAGTAAGCCAAAAAACAGAAACAGGATGTTATAATTTGTTGTTGATTTTATGTTAAGATGAACTGAACTGTAATGTAATGTAATTGGTGAAAGTACACCCTATTCAATAATTATCAACAGAAAATAAAAATAAAACATAAATGTACCAACTGCGCCATAGCCTGTGGTATGAAATGATGCCATTGGATTAGTTATATTGAGATAATTGAACAAAAAAAAAAACATGAAATTAAAAAATTCAATTATAAAAACAACACATAGCTTATACTAGACACTGCTTTTCAGTCAGTCCTGTGTGACAAAAAGTATTAAGGCTTGCTCAAGAGTCCTTAACAGACCGGCATTTATTCAATTCTGAATTTATTTTGTTCTATTTCTATTTTTCTATTCAGAGAGTGCTAGCACACTGGAATCATAGCTCTCTTTGATTTTCTTAGTAATGTTTCAACCAACTACATGTCTTCCCACGAGAAGAAGGTAGACCTGATGTACAGAGGAAATTAAAGAGAAGTCCAGGTCAAGAACAGTCCAGATATAAAGCAGTTCAGATATAGATATACCGTCTTCAAGTGTTCTGGTCCCTACATGCAAAGGGCAAAGTGTTGAGAAATAGGGATGTAACTGTATGAATATTTAACCTCACAGTCCATTGTCCAAAATTATCATGTTTTTTTGTATTATCAAGGTATTTTTTAAAGTGTATTCAATATATTCAGAAAGCACTGATACTACAAAAGTAGGCAAGACATTATCAAAAGTGAAACTTTTAACATAAAAATAACAAAGGTTCAGCATGTGAACAGCTTATATGTCAGGAACATTTCCAGTAGTGAAGGTTTAAATTATACAAATCCAAATATTCAAGCTAAGACATGAAGAACAATGTGTAAACAAATCAAAGAAACATTAATTACATTGTTGTTTTCTTCATCATCAAAATTAAAATGTAAAACTGTACAAATGAAAACTTTCCACACCGTGGAATAATAACATTTTAATTGAAAATGGTAATCATTATTAGGGCTGAAACAACAAATCGTTAAAATGTGATTATTAAAAGAGTTGGCGACGAAATTTCATTATCGATTTGCAACTATTACATCACTCAATAAGTTGCAGAGATGTTAAGTATATAAAATAAATGTGTTGAGTATAAAAAATAAATAAATTGAGTTAAACACAAAGCAGAGCAAAAAAAATTAAAATAGCAGACATGCAAACGCGACATGGCATGGCACGGGATGGCCATGGTGATGATTCAACACCTAAAACGTAACCATGTTGGAGTCTTGATGCGGAGGAATGCAGATCAACAGCAGGGTAACTACAGAATCCTACTTTTGTTCCGTTTTGAAGTGAGGAACGTAACGTCCCTCCAGTAGCTCTTCTAGTGCTGGTGTTTACTCGTCATCCAGCTTGACAAGCTAGCGTTAGCAGGTTAATAACAGTAGCAAAGCAGCGGTGGTATGGTTTACAAGACTAACAACATTTTTATTCACTCGCCTATTTGGCTCATTCATTTTTCAATCTGTTGTCATGTATATATTCTGTGCTTTGACCCATATCAGTTACTGTTGACAAATATATGTACTGTATGTGTTGTACTTTTTAAATTTTAGTTTAAAGTTCTTTTATAGCACTTGGTCATCTTAAGATGTGTTTAAATGTGGTCTATAAATTAACTTAACTTGCACTGAAATTATGGTAATAATTTACTGAATAAGCTTCAAGTGACCTTGTCTGCGTCTGCTCTATGGGTTACTTACCTTACCCACTAAATAAGACAACAAATATTTACGTAAGTATGTGTTGAGTTGATGTAAATTGTGCTAAAACACATACTATATTTTTTATTCCAGAAAAAACAGCAAACCATAAGAGGTTTTCTTGATGGTAAATTGATGTACACAACAGCAAGCTGCTGTCTTGATGGACAGTATTCAACAGGCTCGTCATTGACATGAGGCCTCCAACGATGTTTGAAGATGATGCCTCTTTGTTTTTCTTTTTTAATTATTACATTAACAGCTCAAGAATGTTCAAGGAGCAACCTGTTTGTGCACTTTCTGAAGATTCTTTGAACGGAAATGTGCACTTTCAGTTCTGTTTTTGAATAAAGTGTTGTAAATGAATGCTTTTTTTTAACAGATTAATTGATTATTAAAATAATCGTTAGTTGCAGGCCTAACCGTTATTGTCGACATTTTTATCGTGGTTTACCGTTAGACCGGTAATCATTACATCGCTAGTTGAGAATCAATAACTTAAAGTTTAGTCCATAAGTAGTTCATGATGCATTCAAGAGCCTTTCCTGCAGAGACTAAACCTCAAAGGTATTGCAGCCGCATTTGACCAATTAGGTTACTCTGAATCAATACCTTCTATAAAAAGCATGATAGTATAAATACACATTCAAATTCCTGAACTCAAGGTGAACATCATCAATGTGAAGGCTTAAAACCAATCGATGGCACGTCTCTAGCTGGGCGCCGGATGTCATCAGCTGGAGCTCTGTCGACGCCCCCACTGGAGGCGGTTGGACTTCACAAATTCATTTGGCCACCTCACAATATATATTTTAAGACCAGAGTTGCCACAACACACACGCCTCCTTCCTGCACAGAGCCAAAGTCAGCTTCTCACACCTCTGGATTTATTGACAACCTCTGCCACAGCTCATTTTAGCAGCAGGGATCACAACACATCTACATATTCACATGGAGTCTGTGACATGAGGGTACAGATGGAAATAAATATACATATCTGCCTGGTAGCACGTAGTAGCAGCAATTACTTAAAGCATACGCTCATCCTTTTTATGACAACTCTGGAGTGTGCGTGATTGTGAACAGAGCCATAAAGCCGCTGGTGGCAGAGAGTTAATCCTGCCAGAATATCGCTGAGGGAATTAGCAGAGTTGTGTCAGACTATTGCTGACTCGCTTTGACAGAGGCTTCAATCAGGCTTGTATTCTGTCTTCCCTGGGGTTGTTCAGGAGATCATGAGATCAGGAGGGCATTGGAAGGAAATTTGATCTCAAATTAGAAAGAAACATTCTTGGTCAATTTCAAGATTAAATATAGACAGCAAACCATGGCAGTCGCTGCAGTGAGCTCGGAGAATTACAATGATTATAAAAAAAGGTACTGGACCTTGCATCACCAAACCATGTATAGGGCTGCAACTAACAATTATTTTCATTATCCATTCATTTTTTAGACCACTTTGAAGTAAAATGGTAAAGAAATACACTGAACATTTTCTCAGGGTCCTTGTTGACTTTAACAGATGTCTTGTTTTGTCGGACCAACAGTCAAAAACTCAAAGATATTCAGTTTACACTTATATAAAAACAGAAAATCCTCAGATTGGAGACGCTGCAACCAGACAATGTTTGGCTTTTTGCTTAAAACCAAATTACTTTAGCGATGAACTGATTATAATAAAACTAATAATAATACATTTTATTTAACAGCGCCTTTCTAACACTCAAGGACGCTTTACAGACAACAAAAGACAGATACAGGGAACATAAAAGTGTAAGTAGTAATAACAAAACAAATAAAAAAAACAAAAAAAAAACAAACAAAACATACAAACAAAAACAAAACAAAACAGGAACAGTGTATTTACAGATAAGCGAGCTGGAACAGATGGGTTTTTAGTCTAGTTTTAAACAGGGGGAGAGAGTTGATGTTGTGGAGGTCAGGTGGGAGTGAGTTCCAGAGCTTCTATAAATAGACGGTCTATCAACTAATTGACTAATTGTTGCAGCTCTAAATTAAGACAACTTTTAGCATGCACTGCCATGCACTTTAGGGGTAGGATAAAGACGTCCGTCGGAACTAGAGGGATTTTCAAAAATATGCCTAGGATTTATAACAACAACACAGTGAGTGATGCGGGATTTGTATCCCCCTCCACTGAGACTAACACCCTCTGAAGTGAAGCGGCGGAGGTTCAGCAGTTCTGTGACACAGCAAATGAGGATAGGAAACAAGCTTTCCCCCCACAGGAAAGCTCAAACGGAGTTGAGCTGGAAAAGTACAGGTTCAGGGGGATAGAGATGTCAAATCTTGACACTGTTGACTCTTCAAATTAGACTGGGGGGAGGAAGATGACTCCGTGGCAATTATCCGAGGATCCTTTGACCTCAATTGTATCACTGTGTCAAACACCATGAGCTGACTTAGCTTATGTATGCTGTGTTTCACCCTCAACTTTCATACAACAGTTTTTTTGTGTTTTGTTTCAGGCAAGCACTCCCAACTGGTCATGACTGTAACTGTGACTTGGTTGCTATGACAACTTCTGTGGTAAGCACGCAACTAATTAGCTAATGATCTACTTGTTGTCTCTTGCTTTTTATTGTAATGAATGTTTCTTTTAAAGAAACATTTTCAGTTAGTGTAACCATTGTCTCGAATATAGCGGTGTGAAGACATCGCTATGGTTACTGTGATTGCAAGTATTGTCCAACTGCTAGCGTCATCCGATTTTTTACAGCGATTTTATAGTATTACTCTATATAAAAAGGTGTCTGATCCTGTCACAACCATGCGAAATAAGCAGACTTGATTGCTATTCAGACAAAAATGTGAATCATAATTTACCACTGCCGAAGGTCATGACTTCAGATGGCTTGTTTTTATCTGCTACTTGAGCATCTAAATTAATTGCACCTTCTGCCACCTTCTCACAGGGCAAGAAGTCCAGACTCACGCCCATTTCCAGATCCCTGTCCTTAAGAATCCTTTGTCACAGTGGGACATCCAGTAATTATGTCAACACAAAGAGTCAATGACACTGATTTCCTCCAACAAATGCTCCCATTTCACAGTCTGAACCCCTCACCTCACCACCTCCAAAACAGACCGTTAATCCCTCTTTACAAACCCCTGGTGGGGAGGAATCTGCTCAGAGGAGATTTTAGGGGAGGAAGAGCGGGTGCTCCCTGTTCAGCCTGAACACATTTTGGGAATGTACAAAATTTAAAGTCTTTATTAAAGGCTCTATTTTCTATTGTTAAGAGGGAAATATGTAAAAGTGGAATGTCAAATAAGTTCACGATTGAGATTTATTCCTGAATTCATAATTGGAAAAATGAGCTCTGACACTCACATTTACACCAAATGTTTGAGGGAAAAATTGTTTTAATAGCACAGCTCTACGCAGGTCAACAAATAGTGATGCGACTATCTTTGTTAATTCAATTAAAAACATTTAATTCGATATCTCTCCCGCTACATTGCATCTCTCAAACATCTCACCCTCCTTTCTCTTTCTTACCCATTATAATTAACAACCCATGCTCTATTTTTTTCTCTCTAAAAAACATCCCATTATGACAGCTTTTGTTTGTGTGTGTGTGTGTCCATAAGAATGTCAGTTTATTTATCGTGTTATGTTACACTCCGTTACTGTTTATAATTAACCTTGAGTGCGTTTTATAGAGTAAGCTGTTTTTTCCCCTGTTTAGTTAACTGACAAAATGAGCCGCGCCGTATTGCAGTTTGCAGAATAAATACAGAGAAAACACAATAGATATAAAACGTTAATGTTGGCATTAAAAAGTGCCGGTGGTCCCTGTTGGCCTGCCATGCTTGTACAATTATAGGGGAAACACTGGGCACCCTGTACCAAAATGTAAGGCGTTGTATCTCACCTCCACATTGAGTGTGAAGTCGGAGCCATCCAGCAGGGTGACTTTACATTGCATGATCTTCACCTTCTTCACTCCTCGCAAAGGAGACCTGGACAGACGACTTGTGGATGACCTGTGGGACACCTGGTCCTCCTCCTGCCGCTCCTGAGAGGAAGAAAACAAGTGTCACTTAACAGTACTTAGTTGAATGCTGAATGTACATGTAAAATTACACTTTTCCACATGTTACTTCAGTGAGATATCTTAACATGTATTGCATTGTATGTATGGCATTCTAATTTTTGGTTGAAAGTGTTCACAGACCACAAATGAAAAAGACCTGCTCATTGTTTCCTTACCTGACTGCCTCTAACTGACCTTAAGGACAATGTAGTTGTCTTTGACAAACCCACTGGTTCAAAAACCTAAATATAGAGACTTGGACCCTGAGCTAATGTAATCCGGTCCCACTGAGAAGAGCTAGAGGTGATCTGACATTTTGTCATAAACGGAGAAAATCCAATTTTCCACTTCGCTGAAAACAAAGCCCTTCCTGACTTAATGCTGAAGAAGCCTTTGGTTTCAAGACATTTTCATTCTTACCCACACACAGGACTGAATGCCCCTTTGGATTTTTATATTGAAAATGTCTGATCTTGTTCTTCAGGTTATATTCATCCTGTTTTATACAGTCTATGTCTTTTCAAAGACTCAGTGTATTTCACACAGGAAACACTGACCTGGCTGTGTCAGATTGCTGTAATTTCTCTCAGCCTTGTTCCTGACAATTCACACAGCGCCAACAATAGCAGAGAATCATCCATCATCCTCAACGTGGCACAATGAGGGCTGTTTAATGTGGATTCTTTTGAAAGGGATATGGATCCACTAAATAGGTAGTCAACACATAGTCCGACCTATCTCCACAGTGCGGGAGAATTGTCTGGCTGCACCCATTATCATTCTGCTATAGGGGGAAAAACGCTCGGGCTTCTTGTATTTCTTTAAACCAATCAAAATAATCAACCTAAGATCAAGATGCAGTTATGGTGCCCTTGTTGTATAGATACTGGAAGGGGAGGAGAATGGAATAAAGTAAATTATAATAATTGCCATGGTTGTGGCATTGTTCCAAGAGGAATGTTGGTTTGACAGTTGGTTCACCAAAAACTACTGCAGGGATTGCCATTAAATTGGATACATATATTCAAAGTCTCCGGTGGATGAATTGTAATGAGTTTAATCCAATGACTAGTCATATACTGTAGTGCTATTATCATCAGATTAAATACCTGCAAAACTAATGACATTACCATCAGCTCTACTTTGTGTTTAGTACCATTTAGCAAATGTTAGCATACTAACGTTAGAATGGTGAACACATTAAACATTATACTAGGTTTGGCGATTGCTAACATTTTCAAATTGTCCAATTGTGGTTCCTTGATATCACAGAGTACCAAGTGTCTAAGTACAGCCTCACAGAGCATGGCGATAGACTCCTCGTCTTGCTTTTGTTACTGAAAACCCTACATAACATATGTTAATCAAGGAGAAATGTGAGCTATTTGGTCATCATTCTATGGTAAACCACATGAGTGGGCCATATAGATCATTTATAGAGTGATTTCACAACAAACATCAACATTTATGTTGATATAGTACCTTTCTGGAACCTAAATTGAGAAAGATGTCTGTAAATAAAAATAAATGAATAAATCTGTTTTTGGCTAATCCAGTAAACAAATGCAATAATACCCTAATGCAATGGAGACCTGATACAACCAGAGCCTTTAATCAGGTAGTTACCTCAGTGTACACAGTATACCATCATCTCAAGGGTATGAAATATCATGTCAGCCATCCAACGTCATGCATGTGCAGCTTTGTGAACTAACATTGATACGGGCATTAACATTTTGTTAAACTTTTTTGCTTCATCGCCCAGCCCATAATGGATCTATTCATCACCTCGTTCTGCTTCTGCTGCTCTTTCATTTCAGCCCGTTATGAGTCACAAGTCAAATCCTGCTCTATTTCATCTCCTCATCAAACATTTTCATACTTCAATTTTTCCACACCATGATAAAAGCCCCACTGCTGTGTCAGTGGGGCTGTGAGCCTGAGCATGTTCAAATTTCAGTTACATGCTGAAACACACAGCAGATCATAAGAAGAAATCTCAGAACAAACACTGCTTGTTTTTCTTCCTGTCTAGCATCTGGCCGTGGTGACTTTTGAACGGTTGGCCTTTTGACTTCTTAATATTGGCTGCATGCAAATGACAGGCACTTTAAAATTGTAGATTTCTATTTTATGAAAACGTTTTCTGGGATTTGGTGCTATTTGGGGTCTCTGGTGCTTCCACACACATAAAAACTTGGATACAAAACTATCCATGCTGTTTTGAGTGAGATACAGGTTTCTGAATGTCCTCTGCCTTCAGTCTCCAGGGGAGCTGTTCAAAATCTGCACGGTTTTCTACTTTACTAGCCAAGAAGAGGTGGCTAACAGTAGCACATGGTAGCGATAGCATGCTAGCTCGTTCTTAATGGCAAAACACTGCTACAACACACACTAGTTCACCATAATCTACAAAAGAACTACTTCCATGTCCCTGTTCTGCAGGTATTCCACAAGTGCCCCTTATTTAGAAGAAGTCTCCCAGCTAATCTTGCCTTGTACTGACCAAAGTAGGAAAAACTTAAATATTGATGTTATCATTACCAAATTACTGCACATCTGCGACTACCAGCAAAGATAGTAGAAGCTAGATGTCTCACTTTGTAGCTAAAACAAGTGAGATGTCTCACTCTGTACCTAACTCAAGAGGCCGAAACACACAGGGTGAAAACAGGATCTGCAGCAATGTGCGGTACAACAAAAACATGGTGTTTTTTGAAAATTAAACCATGTAAACCTATTCTGGTACAACCTCAAAATACAGCTATGAACCTGAAAATGAGCATAACATGGGCGCCTTAAAACTTAATCCAGTGATGGTCTTTTTTTAAATTCAAAGAAAAATTTGGCACTGTTGGATTTTTCGTGAACCAATACTCAGTAATATTGACGTCATTTGGTCGGTGATCAGGCCAAAAGTTTGGACACACCTTTTCATTCAATGCATTTCCTTTATTTTCATGACTATTTACATTGTAGATAATCACTGAAGGCATCAAAACTATGAATAATTGATGTACAAAATAACTAAAAACATGTCTTATATTCTATTTTTTTTTTCAAACTAGAATATAAACTTTTGGCTGGTACTGTGTGTGCGTATCCATATATCCCAATCACAATTGTGACTTCCCACCATCAAATTTGCGTGATTGAGCGATTTTTTTTAAACGCTACATTTTTTATAGAACGCTCCGTTTTCTTTTGCACAGCGCATCTACCGCTCCACAAACCCCACTCTGCTCATGTTCCAGTCAGTTGTTCCCTGCATCGCGCAGCTTAGTTTCTAGATGTAGACAGTCACAGAGGACAGAGTAACGGGAGGAAAATTCAACAATAGTCGATTATACGTCGGTCTCAAGGTTTACCAGTTTACCAGTAAACGCAACATCTTGTCCCGTCTGTGTTATTCAGACAACCACCGGCTATTTAGCTTCTGTCAGCTTCTATTAGCTCACGGGCTCTAGGGCGCGAGTAATATTTTTCCTCTAGGACGCACCGGTGCACATAATGTCCTTGCATCCTCTGCAACGCTGTTTATATGGATATGGTTTAATCTTGCGTTACATAACACATTTCTTCTGTAAAGTTGTGCCTGTGCTGGCTCTCTCCTCTGATCTCTCTCCTCTTACTCTCCGCGCAGCCTGGCCACACAGCGCAGTCGACACTTCTGACATTTGTCTACAATGTGAATTGTTATTAACACAGCTGTATATTGTTAAATATGAGGGGCAAACCTGTATTTGTACCAGTGCTTCCGCTGGTAACTCTGCTATTGCGGCAGCCATGGCGAAGAACACAGAAGAAGTTATTGAATGCAACTAACTTCAGTTGGTAGAGTAACAGCGTGTGAGACGGAGCTGCTGGACCTGGGCCAGAGATGTGACCCATGGCCAGAATATCATAGTTCATAAAAATGCAGCGCAGTGACGATACAGACATTTCATACACACGTGTGTATCCGCCTTCAAACCGTGATGGAACCGTTAATAATGAGTCAGCCGTCTCTCTGAAACTATGTGACGATAAAATTTGTTTTGGTTAAAATCAACAAATAATTGTGACAATAATCGTGATCACAATATTGATCAAAATAATCGTGATTATCATTTTGGCCATAATCGTTCAGCCCTGTAAAAACACACATATATATGTATGTGTGTTTGTCGCTCGGACTCTAGTTATATCCATAAACAGACCAGTGGTGGTGCAGCTTCAAGCTAGTGCAGGTAAATTGCCAACGATTTAGTCTTCAATATGTTTGCATCTACAGCTAGTGACACCGTCTCCTTTCAACTAGTACATTAGGGAATAAGCAAGAATCTGCCTCAAGTCACAGACAGTCCCCCTGCAGTTTGGAAGCACTAGAAATTCAATCTGTGGAGTAATTAGATAGTGAGCCCTGAAGGATGTTTGGGCCAAGCACTTAATGTTCAGATAACATCAGTAGCTACTTGGGCTGTCTTGGGCATGAAAGGGACAGGCTGCAGGCTACACTCTTCTTCATAGCAGAGATCACCGTTTTCCTATATCACGGTTCTTTTTAACTACCTAAAATAACGTGATTGATTCCACACAATGCTCTTTGGCAAGTACAAATCTCTACTTTCATTCATTTTGGGGTGTCTTATTCAAATTTATAGCATTTGAAAAAAAACAGTGAAGTTGTTTTGAAATAGTATTGAGTAAAAGTTGACACATACATTCCTTTAATTTAACTCTAAATAATTCCTAATTTTTGCTTTTCAATCTCAAACAATAGGAATACTTTCCTATAATTTAGGTTTATTTACCATATATTCCAAAAATAACTGTAAAACTAAAGTTAATAACTTAGTGTTAAGTAGTGTTGAAAACGTCAAAAAAGCGTCCAGTGTTGAAAAAAAAAGAAAAAAGAAAGTGTTGATTTTCAATTTTGACAGGTAGACAACACAAGGATTAAAAGACACTGAACTAGAGATTTTTCACTCTTCTACACAAGTTCATTAAAATGCCTATATAGCCCTCAAGCCTGCAGGTGGATCATGTTTTATTTTGTAATACATTTAATAGCAAATACTAAAACGTTGTTTGTGTTCCGATGTGGGGAAAATTGCAACAAAAAACAAACAAGTCAACTAGATACATTTTGGGTCTTAAGTCTTTGTCATGGTCAATATACCATGCTTTCCCAGAACAACCAAGCTTTGCTAACCTTTGGTGGTTTGCAGTGACACAAAAAACAATTATTTTCAATACTGATTAAACTGCTTATTTCTGGGTGCCCGGATAGCTCAGTTGGTAGAACAGTTGCCCATATATAGAGGTTTACTCCTTGACACACACACACACACACACACACACACACACACACACACACACACACACACACACACACACACACACACACACACACACACACACACACACACACACACACACACACACACACACACACACACACACACACACACACACACACACACACACACACACACACACACACACACACACACACACACACACACACACACACACACACACACGTTCAAATCTTCAAATTACTTTTTTGGTTTGGCCGAACAGTCAAAAAACTCAAAGACATTCCTCATATTTTCAGAAAGTATTTTGCCTTTAATTCTTGATAAATGACTTTGACAATTAATCGATTGTCAAAGTTGTTGACAATTCATTCGCGGTCATCCTTGCAGCCCCAGTCTTCTGTGTTTATTTCATTGCCCTAAACCAGGGGTCGGCAACCTGCGGCTCTTTGATCCCTCTGATGCAGCTCAGCTTTTAAAAAATACTTAATGAATATTTAATTAAAATGTATTTTATTTAAGTTTGTACAGCAAATTAAAGACATCAAGTCAGCTGTGGCCTCCTCAATTGCCTGTGATGAATCTAAAGACTAAGGTGATATTGAACAAATTGCGCTGTTCTGCCGGTATGTAAACTCTACTGGGCCACAAGGAGAAATTATTCAGTTGATACCACTAAAAGGCCAAACACGGGGGGGACGTCTGTGAGGCTGTCTTGAATTGTTTAACAGCAAGAGGAATACCCCCCCCCCCCCCCCCCCCCCCCCCCCCCCCCCCCCCGTGTCAGTGGTACAGACGGGGCACCGAGTATGACTGGCGCGCACAACGCTTTGTGACTCCTGCAGAAGTCGCTAGACAGTAAGTTGCTGACTTTTCACTGCGTCCTGCACCAAGAAGACCTGTGTGCTCAAACATTTCCTCCGGAATGCACAGAAGTAATGAATGTTGTCCTTCAGCTTCTGAGCAAATTAGTGGCGAAAGGTTTAAATCCCCGTCAGTTCCGTTCGTTACTGGACGAGCTGGGAACAGCCAGAGTGGCTGGGAAAGCTCCACGTCTCGTGGACATGACAGCGCACCTGAACACCTGAAAACAGCTCTTCAGGGTAAAGGACGCGCAGCCCTGTGTGCCCTTTACCCCGAGGAGCTGTGGAGGTTTTGCCATTTGAGCCAATTTGACAGTGCTAGCCCTATTTTACTAAACCGTTGTTTTTTTCCGGAGTTAAAAATGTTTTCTGCATGCAGAAATTATATTTTATTTTCTCTGCAGTCGTTCATTGATTTCATAAATGTAACACAGTATAGTTTGTTTATAAATAGCACAAAGGCAAAAAAAACGTTACATACAGTGCTTTCTTTACTGTGTGAAACGGGTCCAAATGGCTCTTTGAGTGGTAAAGGTTGCCGACCCTTGCCCTAAACCAAGGGGTCTCAAACCAAGAACCGCTAAAAACCAAGAGATTTTCCTAGGGTAGCTCTGTTTATGCATTCTTCCCACAGCTGTGTGAACTGTGTGGTACAATCAGCTGACATAATTCTAGGAATAAAAACATTCACATTTTGTCGTGGATCTGTGTTTCACCCCATTTCCAAAATGACAGCAGAGAATACTGACTGAAAGACAATCTCTCTAGTAAACAGATGCATCTGATGCAGGTCCGTAAACACAATTGAAAATACTGAAATGTCGTCAGAATTAATTCTGTCTGTTTCCACTTTTCACACAAAGACACAATTCATTAAGCGGTGGGATGAATGGTAAGTATGCTTTCTAAAATCCAAGCTCCTCAAAAAGGGATACATACAGTGTTTACACCATAAAAACACCTCAGGTAAATTACTTAAGTCTTTTGTTTGTTTTTACAAAAATAAAATATGAAGCAGTATGTTAAAAGGTGAATGACTTTCACCGTATTCAAGCCATCAATGAAAAATGCCGGATCCTCCATTTGTAGGTCCAGTTGACACAGTAATGGATGGATGACTATGATTATGAAGGCTGACCTGTTCTGTCCTGGCTGGCGTGCTGTGTCCAGCGGCAGCGGGAAGCTGCTCTGGCTGGTTCTGAGGTGAGGTGGGTTCGGCTGCCGCTTTAGCTTTCCCCGTTTCCTTGTTCTCCTGCGGCTGCTTGGCCTCCGAGTCTGTGCCTGATTCAGTTGTCATGGTAAATCACGCTGTAGTGGAAAGAGGAGGGTAAAGATGAAACTGGATGTTTTAGCTGACTCGTTATGAAGTTATCGGTCACTTTAAAATAATCAATAATGATACTGTAAGCTCCTCTACAATGCAAATGCAGAGCTGTGAATATTATTTGGCAGTTGTATAAAGAGTGATATTAATTATTAGTGGCTGACAATCTCAGAAGTGTCAGCAGCTGGAAGTAATGTAAAGTGCTCAGACTGCTGGTGCCCTGACACGCACAATTTCTACAATATGCTGTATGCATCTCCTCATTCAAACTGGCTCGAAAAAGAGACTACGGATCATTTTCATTATCGCTATTCTCTCTCTCTCTATTCGTTTGGTCTGTAAAATGTCAGAAAATAGTCAAACATGTACCTCACAATTTCCACCAATGCAAGCTTACTAGGCTTGAGCAGGTGTAAACATTTTTGAACATGTATAGTGAATTTTACAAATAGGGTGTCCCACTTGACTCACCCATTATCAAGCGAGACTAACGAGAAAGGCCATAATAGGTTCCTGGTGTTCCTACCGTCGCGCTATCGGGGCTTAGCGCCGCCCAGGACGGTGGTGAATGCTTTAAAGAAATACAAACAAGCCGGAGTGTTTCTCCCCTAGCCCAGAATAGATAGGTGGTGTAGCCAGGCCATATTGCAGCACTGACACAATGCTGTAGAGACAGGTCTGGCAATGTGAGACTATATTATTTTTGATACATCCATGCACAGGACATTCGCACCTGTGTTTAGCGGTGACATCACTGATCTTCAGCGGTTTTGTTTCAGGCCGCATCAGAAAAGCTTGAGGGAAAACAGCTTGTGTGGACGCTACCAAACTGCTTATGAAAGAGCTAAGTTACTGAAAAGCTATTTGATTCAGAAAACAGCGACACTATTAACAAGAAGTTGAACTAGTATAGCTACTGCCCAACACTGCTTGCAATACAAGTTGGATTCAGTGCCGTGACACAATCGACACAGGTTGCTAATGCAGGCTACTTTTTAAATTTGCATGAAAGGGTCAGTCACAAATGCTGGTTCAACCGATAAATTAACCCAATCCAACCGGTTTTGCCTTATACACAACTCTGAAGTGTACCTCTTGTTTTTCCAAAACAAAAACGATATTCAGTTGAAATTTATTTAAAATCATGATAAATTAATAAAGATAATAACAGCATTTTCAACAACATTGCACACTTTCTTTCATGGGCACACCAGTTTCTCTGCAGAGTATTTACACACAACCATCCAAAGTATCTGAACCGCACCAGTACACGTCATTCTAGGAAGGTCTGTGAATAGCAGCATACCAGCAACACATGCCATCCCAAGGTCTTAAAGAGTGGGTAATGCTAAGAGGAAACATCTTATGGTCAGTTTTGCCAAATGAAGATGACAGAATGGATCCCACTGGGGGCCCTGTGATAAACGTAAACACAGGCTTTGGCATTGGGATGTGGGGTTTGGAGCAAACTGGGCCCCTGCTCCAGAGAGTTTGGGGTTTGTAGTATGGATGCTTGTCATTCTGCTGTTGGCCTGCTTCTCTCAGAGCTCTATTTATAGGGCTGTGTTTACTCCGTGGTGGGAGGATCTCTGACTTCCAGCCGGGGACAGCAGCCACTGGGTCAACAACAGCAACACTGTGGGGTGGGGTGATCCCCAAAACGTTGACATGCTGAATGAAAAAAACGGCAACAACAATGGAGAACTATTGCTCTAAAAACAAGGCCAAACAAAATAAACATAAAAGACAATAAAACACTAGGTATTTTTTATTTTTTATTTGCCACAAGCAAGAATTTGCTTTTGAAAGTAAAGCTATTTTGCAATTTGTAATAAGAAACCTTCAGTCAAGGAATTTGGCCCACGTGTCCTGCTATGAGCAGCACTGGCAGGCACATAGTTGGACTTAATAACAGTTGGAGTCCAAGTCCATTACTGTTCACCTTATACTCAGTGACAGATGCATTACTTCCAAATACTTTGAGCTGAAGTGACATGAAGGTTTTGTTGTCTCCAATAAAGCACAGATGGTGTGATTAACAGTGGACTCCACAAACAGAAACATCTTGATTTAATATCATATGGTATTATCTCTCATTGTAATGCATAATTTCTAAGTCATTTCATAAGTTCTAAAGGAATTTTATCTTTGAATGCCAAAATGTAATTAATAATTTCCTAATGAGCAGTTGATTTGAATTCTTATGGAATTACATAAAATTGGATTACAATATAAAGCCGAATTTAGCTTTGCCAAGTAAAATGGATCACAATGAAGTTAAAGCACTTTGGAGTCTCACGTTATTTCTGCTCTTGCTTTCATAGAAGTCAGTAGCATCTAGGGTCACAGAACACAATGTGCTGATCAAATTATTTCTAATTTTTAACTTTAAGAACTTCAGTTGCAAGACATTACGATTACCAAATATTGATTACAGACTAAGTAGCAGAAATGTGAATGAAATGACACAGTTACAAGAACCAAATTACAACCCTGGCTAATAAAAGAGTTTTATTCCCCCAATGAGGATAACTTAGGAGAAAGACAACTAAGACAATTTCAACCAGAGTTTCAGAACCTCTCTACTACTTTGTTGTGTCATGTGTGGCAGAATTAAGGAGCGGCTCAGTGATTAGCGAACAGATGATGGCTGCACAGCTAACCTTTGCTTATCGTATCCCCTAAATCAAACAGGAACTATGGTATTAGAGGAGGAAAAGAACATCTTAGCACCATAGAAATGGGGGAAGAATACGTTCAGTCACTGGTGACAGGCACTCTTCACAGGGCCACACAACAGCTCACACAGTAGCCTTGTGTGTGGCCCTCACCATGGACTGCCACATACATTATGCATTTAGAAAGCTGTATTCACAACTCATGTAGTATCCTGGACTACTGCTAGCATACAGGGCTGATTGATGACTGCACCAATATAGCCTTATCATATTAAGTTTAGGGTTCAGCTAAAGACAAAGCCTTTTAAATGTAATCATCTGTCATACTTTCAAATAAATTATACATGCTCTATTGCCGACTGATCTTGTGTAACAGATTCAGCCTCTTAGTCCATGGAAACCTATACGTTTGCTGTCAGAGATAGCTAGTGTTTGGTAAGTTTTCAACAGCAAAAATCCAGGCGGCATATAGAAAGTAGGGATGGATTTAAATCCATTATGGGATCCACTCAACAAATATGAATCATTTTAAATACCTTATGGGGTTTACATTTCAACATCTGAAAAAGGGCATGCTAAAATAGCCACAATTCAAAGCTGTCTAATCACCTTTTGTTGGCTGAGAAGACAGAATGCTACGTTTTTAGTGGCAGCCTAATTAATGTTCCCAACCTGTACCTACAACCCATAGGTTGTCCATTGCTCTTTGCTAATAAGAAAAAAAGATTGAGGAGATTCAAAAGTTTGTTAGTGAATCTGGGTATTCAGCCAACTGGGAACTGGATCCAAAATGGAATCTGCTGTTGGAGTGTATGTTTCTTGCTTAAGTAAATCTAAGAAAATAATAAAAAGAAGAACTCTGCATTAGGGATGTAACGATATCCGGTGTAACAGCAAACCACGGTAAAAATGTTGACGATAAAAATGACCGATTTCATTTAAAATATTATCACGGTGGATTACCACAGTATGGAAACCGCTTGTTCACAGCTTTATCCGAGTCTCCTGAAGTTGCGTGGTCTACGGTGTTTCTTAAAGTTGGAATCATGGTGGAAGGAGGAGATAACAGCGCTCAGGACATTTTTTAACCTTGAAAAAAAACGGTTGTAGTAACACTAGCTCTCTCTCTCTCCTGAGAAGATTGACCAATCATTGACAAGAGTCCTTCCTTTGATCTTCTACCAATCACTTGCGTTCAGACAGGAGAAGGGGACAGAACAGCGGCTGTATATTGACTTTTTTTTCTTTTCTTCTTTTTTCCCGGACTTGTTGAAATAATGTGTTTAGCCCAGAACACTATTTCTTAGCTTGCCAAACTGTCATGGGGTTTACTGTCTTGATAGCTGTGTAAACGTTGAAGCTACAGTTATTCATATTTCAATAAGTGTTCTGCTTCTGCTAAGTTTTGCCCGTGTTATGACATTTATTTGGAGAGAGAGAGCGATATATTATCACCTTGATAATATTTCTGTTTCTTATTGCATAGCTGATAGATGTGTAGATTGTTTAATATTACTTGTGCAACCACGTGTTGATATTCAGGTTGTGTAAGGGCAATTTGCTTAGCTATTAAAACAGTGTATTACACTGTTTGTGCCGTTATAGATATGTGTGCTGTAATAGATGTGGCTTATTCTCAGTTTGTGTTACTGAGCACTACTTTATATATTATATTGTTATTATTATTATTATTATTACAAACTATTAAGCCAGGGGGTGCCTATTGGATTGAATCTATCTATGGTTGCTCACGCTTTTCCACACTCACCAAAACGCAAGAGGTAGCATAGCTTAGACGGCCTTACAAAATTGTAACAGACGATCATGATGTAGAGAATTGGATTTTATATTTGATTTATAAGCATTGAGACATAATCTCTTGAGAGAATAACGATGCATCTTCGAATTGTTTTTTCCCCCAACCCCTAGTGCTGCCCCATGAATGCAAACTTCCATTTTAAGGTCCATTTGTGATTGTAATGCACACTGTTGGAAAGTGGCCTGGCCTAGACATGGAGTCTAAATCCCACATACATACACACACACACACACACACACGGAAGGACGAAGGACTGCCATCTGTGCTGAGCGCAATTAGCCAGAGTACACCACAGCTGGGCCCATCCCTGTCACCCCCGCCCCCACACCCATAATCCCCTTGGGGCTTGTGTAGGTTACATGGAGGGCAATAGTTGGCGTTTTTGACACGTCCAGGCCCATCCCCAGTGGGCCTGCAGTCTATGATGAGACCCCTCTACACGACCACAGGGCAGACAGCTGACACACACGCACACACACACACACACACACGCAACTCAAGTGAGACACCTCTGATCCAAATCCCCCAAAGTGCTTTGAACCTTCCCGACTTCTAAAACACCAGCAATAGTATTTATATGTCTTGTCCTGAATGTGATGTTCTATTCGAGGCCAACCATGCCCATTTTCGATATTTATTGTCATTTAACATTTACATTTAAGGCATGTACATACATTTGAGGCATTCAGTAAACACTTTTAACCGTTCATAACACTGACCTTATATTAAATGTTACATTAGCCCTGCATGCATATACACTATTAATGGTAACTTGTGGTGAGAAGTGGTACTGTCACATTAACAGCAGTCTGTATTACTTTTACCCTCAACAATTCAAGAAGTCTAAACAACCCAGCTCTGTTTTCTACCTCAGTGGGTTCAGCCAGAATATTCTCTAGCTCTGGTGCAGCACAAAGTGTAGAAGCAGTTCTACTTATATTTCATTTATAAAGCCAAAAAACACGTACAACCTATCCATTAAACCCCCCTCTATAACAGTTCCTACCAGGCTATGAAATGTAATGGAACATCAGTGACTCAGCAAAACATGTAAAGACTGATGCTTTGTGACATTGGCGTTTGTTTTTACTTATCACTGAAGTAGTGTTGACATAATGTACATACATATTTGGCATGTACACTCAAATGCCAGTTTATTAGATAAACCTATCTAAAACAGAGAAAAGCAGGAAACATCCATATTTAAGGCTGAAAAAAGCATTTTCTGCCATTTTTGAATTAAAAGTTACTTAAAGATGAATTGATTATAACAATAGTTGGCGCTTTTTCAGTCCACCAACTAATCGTTGCAGCTCTGAGTAGAACACAATACAACTTGACAGCATCACAAACAAACTACATCCTCAAAAAAATATCATTAAAGTGATGGTTTGGAGTAAGTTCACCCTGCGGTCCTTTGCACCACAAACTCGAGCCAAACAACCCCCCAGAAGCTTTTTTCACCTGGGTCTAACATTGGGCGAGTTAGCATTATTAGCTCAGTGCAGGCGCTAATGGAACCAACTGTGTATCTCGTGAATTACCCCACTAATATTGTCCAAAATTATACCAAACTTCTACAGTACTACAAATAGGTTATGTTCTCATAAAATGATGGATTGGAAATTTGGAAGTACACGAGAATTTTATTTAAAAGAACAATTGCCTGCTGGCTTCTACTCTCTGCTGCTACTGCTACCGGCAGTAACATACTTACATTACATATTTGTAACAACTGTAGAAGTTTGGTATCATTTTGGGCAATATTAGTGGTGTAATTTACTACTAACTAAGATAATCTGCTGCTAACGCTAACTCGCCCAATGTTCAACCAAAGTATAAAAAGCTTTACCGGGGGGTTGTTTGGCTCAAGGCCATGGTGCAAAGGACCCTAGGGGGAAATGACTCCGAACCATCACTTAAAGAAGAATATAACGCCTCTCTAAAACAGTTTCAACAAAAACAGAACGTTATAATCTTCATGAAGGCAGGATGTTTGTGTTTGACTGCATTAGCTTAGTATACCTAATTTACTGGCAACTTTAAGCCTTTCATATCGTCCACTGCTAAAATGATGCAGTTCTTTTCTGAGACTTCCATGAAAACAGTCTCATGAGAGCTAAAAGAAAAAAGTCTTTGCATAGTTGATTTTTTAACAAGATGTTTCAGAAGCTTTTTTTTAATCCTGATATTAATTTTAAAAAATCTTTTAAAAGAACCCTTACAGACTGAACAAAACTAGACAACTCAACAACAGAAGCTGCGGAAGGCAGAATGGTCACATGAAGGTGACTACAAGCTGAGAGCATTTTTTGCTGAGGACGCCATAAATCCTGTCAGCTTGCTGCGTTTACATTCTTAGCATTTCTGTCACTAACAGAAAGGCACTCAGGGATACAACAGACACAACAGCTAACTTAATGTTATTTCAACTTGACTGTGCACTACATTATTTGACACGATCAACGCATCTTTGTTGCCGTGCTGACCCTCAAGGCTTAGGGTTGGTTTTGTTTGAAAGCCCGGCACGCCAAGTACCAATCAGTGAGACAGGGAAAATACCTGAACTACATGTATGCTGGAGTTAGGAGCACCCAATCCAGTTGTAAAGCTCCTTTGCCAAAGGGAAAATCCCCCAATGTAAAAGACTGAAATCAAATCTTGTTAGCCTGATGAAGAGCTAATAACTTCTTATACAGTGGCTGAGACGGACCAATAGGGATTTAGCCTTTTATGAGATTAGTGATTGGTAATCAGTAAATTAGCTGGGACTTGATTACCAATAATGTCCACAGAAAAGCACAATGTTAAAATGGGTTGTCGACATCAGCTGTGGCATGCCTACATGAATCAAATTGTAGTTACTTTGGGAAATATTTTAGCTTAGCCCGACAGATATATAGTATTGAAACAGGAGCTGCAACTAATCCTTATTACAATTTCCCAGAGCCTAAGATGAACTATTCAAATAGACTTTTTGTCAAACCCATATTCCAAAATCCAAATATAGATCAAATGTTGTTAAAATATTAGTATCAAATCAAATAACCCTTGTCAACCTTTCACAGACAAACAAATGCCATTTATCAGTTAATCAGCGGATTCTCAATTAATCAATTCATTATTTGGCCTACAATATATTTTAGAAAACTGTGAAAAAGATCTAAACTTACGTCATCAATACTGTGCTTGTTTTGTTGGATAAGCAGTCCAAAACCCCCAAATTTGAAGTTTGCAATTACTGTATATAAAACACAAATAGCAGCAAACATCACATTTGAGAAGCAGGAACCAGAATATGTTTAAGTTTATGGCATTTTAAGAAATACAAAAAATCTAATCACCTTTGTTGACCTTTTACAAACAAAAACAATAAAAGAGGCCATTGCTGTTTACCTTTAGATGACCCCGTTGTGTCTCTGTAAAGCTTAGTAGAAGGTTTGCTGTGACCGAATCACATTATTTGTAGATTTTTCTTTATCTACTGTATGGATAAGGGATATGGATAGAGAGTGTTGTATGTTTTGGAAATCTTATAACCCTCTTAGACCAATTTGTGATTTTGAGTCGTAAAAATATAGCTAATTTGCATTGACTTGGTGGTTCATGCGTGTAAAAAGCTACACTTATTCCTACAGAATTTGGGTTTTGCAGCTATATCTTGACCATAATCGTGAATACCAAACAATGCCAGTTTTCGGGGGGGGGGGGGTTGTGAGATAGAAAGACAATTACCTCAATATTGTAACACACTATAAGCAGGTTAAAGTAGATTCAGGCTGTGATCAAAAGATACACTGTCAATGAATGAAAAACGAAAGCCACCAGACAAGGCCCATGATGTTGCTGCCTGTCAATGCTACTGCAACAACAGCTTACTGTGCATCTTAATTAAACTGTCAAGTCAGACTCGGCCATTGCATTCCCTGCTTACAAGGATGTGAGGATGCTAAAAAAGGATCCATAACGTATCATCCTGCCCCTTACCACGCCTACCGCACTGCAGATCAAAAACATCAGAGTATGTCATCTTAACCTCCGACTATTTAACGATTTTAATGTATTTACGTTAATTGTCCTCACATTTTACAGTGTCTACCAGTGACTCAGCGCTGTCATTCACTTATGTGGCCTATGATATGGGGGATTCGAGGTCGGAAAAGCATTTATCGTTTTGTTTTCACCCATTTTATGCATCGAAACTCGAGCACGTTAGCCTACAGTAGGCTACCTTAAGCGGCTTGTTGCTTTGAAATATCCGACTCTTAGTACAAAATAACGGCCGCGCAGCACATTCAGCAAACAAAACCAACATGACGCTACAATGTTACGCACCAAAAGGCTACAACGCAAAACTGCGCGACAAAAGGTTGCGACCGATGTTTCTGACACGGTTAGCCTGGTCCACTCGACTTTTCCGCCTGACTACAGCAGAAGTGTATCTTAACGTTATTATCTGTCATCGGCGAGTGTTGTAGTCAGACCACCAGAATATGGCAAGAGAGGAAATAATACACAGATTTGAACAAACCGGGAATCGTGCATCTCTTGCAAGACGCCTCAGTGTAAGATCAGAAGAGAAAAGCAGCAAATGAAAGGTTTATTACCAGGTAAACCGCCCTCGTTGAGCTGGTTCATGCGAGTTGCATTCGTAGTGGGCTTCTGTTTCCTGACAGTGGTGCTACTCTGCTGCAGTTCCCCCTCTCCACCAGCCTATCAAACTCCACTATGCAGCTGAGTAGAATTGTGGGATATCTGAACAGCCGGGGCATTCTTTTAGTAGCACCCCCCCAACACATACACGAACACACGCAGAGCATGGCAATTGATGGCACGAGATGTAGTTACATGAAACTGAATTAGTGGTGGAATGTAACATAAACCGTACTCAAGTACAACTTTGAAAGGTTTGTTCTTATTTGAGTAATCCCACTTTTGCTACTGCATATGGACGAATTATCCCTATTTATTCATATATGCCAAGTTTACAATGCACCACTTACAGTAGGCTACAGTGGAAACAATGACTAAACTGATATATTGATTTAAGGACTAAATGTTTTCCCACTGTTTAATAATTAAATAAATGTTAATGTAATTTTTCCACCTAAAAAATACAAAACGTCTCTTGTTCCAGCTTCTCGATTGTGTGGCTTCTGTGTCTCATGTAACAGTAAACTGAATATTGGACGCCTAGATAGCTCAGCTGGTAGAGCGGGCGCCCATATATAGAGGTTTACTCCTTAAGAGAAAGTTATTCATGTAAGCTGCAAGAATGATACAAATATATTTTCGAAGAATTTGACAAAAAAGTCCCAAACCAAAACCATTGTGAGTTATTTTCACAATCACAATGTATAAACCTTGAGAAATTAGAAGACTACTAATTCAACAGTCCACACTGAAAAATTAAACATAAATCATATGCATATTGTTGCTAAAGATTAAGCTACTTAGTAGCACGTTAAAGTAGTTAAAATGAGCTAATCCTGGACCAGCCACAACATACAAATGCTTCTCAAAGACTTACTGACTGGATGTACCCAGTCTGGAGCACTTTATAATGTTACCCAACTTGAAAAACACAATCCAAGACATAACAAAACAAGCCAACATAGTGAACACACACACACACACACACACACACACACACACACACACACACACACACTAAGTACATACATGTGGCTGTGCATGCACATATACAGACATAATAGCAAGTTTTTAATTGCTGTCTGGGTTGTTCCCTCTGGGGATTTGAGGGTTTAGCCTCCTGCCTCCCAGTGGTCCCAACTTGGTCAACCATTCAACTTTTATTTTATCTAATTGCACTCATGGTCAAGAAGTATACCACATGCCAACACTTAAACTACAGTGCACTATGCAAATATAAACACAGTCAAGCACATTACAACTTTGAAGCATTTTTTTGCTGTAGTCGTGCATGACTTCCCTAAATAGTGCCTGACACAGAGCAAGCATGTTTTGCAGACAGAGGGTACATGTAATAACACACACCGTGAAACTCTTTTGTACAGCAGCTCAACAGCTGGCTCCTCATTCTGCCTCTATTGTAACAGTTAATAAAACAAGCTCAATGACCACAGCAATGACTGTTTTATATTGAAGACATCATTCACATCACAATCCAAGGTGTTTGAGCTACTTTTCATGCAAGTTTTACAGGTTTTTCGATTGCTAGAAGACAGTCGGCACAACTGGAGTAACATGTGCAAAACTCTAACTACAGTCGGGACAGCAGCACTTCACGTGGACCAAACTGTTGTTTGTTTTTCATTGCACCATTTGAGAGAAACAGTGAACAGATAAAAGAGCAAAAATACCAATATGTCCAGGTAAGATGTCTGAGGTTACATACACATTTTGTGTGAAAAGACTTTCTTTCCTATAAAACGGCGCACTTACAGTTTTTCACAAAGTAATGGAGGTGTAAGCAATGGGAACACCCCAGTAATTTGTATTTATAGACCATGTAGGTTCATGGCGAGAGAAGATCAATTTGTTGAGGAAAAAAAAAATTGTAAAACTTCTGGACTCTAACGTACTTTTATTTTGCAACATTTCCAGTAATTACGTAAATTACTACAGAGAAAATAAAAATTCTGTTATATATATATATATATATTTATTTTATTCACTCACCATCAGTAAGGAGAGTGAGGTTTAGAGCTGCAGTAACTTAACAATAGATATAACAAAATATTCCTGCAACCCTTGATACTGGGAAGAGAAATAATAGCTGAGGAGGACAGTTAGGACGATAGTTTTGTCAATGTGACACTGTAGAAACTTCTGGCAATGTCTTTGCTGAGTCGAATGTGATAGCTCCTGTGACCATAAATGGTGTAAGAGTGGGTTTTTACTTTAGTGACAATATAAGGAGAGACCGCCTTACAGGTTCAACAACCATTATCATAAAAAGTAGTTGTGACTATTTAATACCAATACCACTTACCGTACCTCTATAATTTATATTGTTTACTCTATCAAAGTTAGGCTGTTTTTCTTCCCCCTTAATTTGTTTTCAAAGCACTGACATGATTGCAAAAATAAATCTTGCTTAGAGCATAACCACAATACGTCTCTCTGAGAATACACTGTACATTAAGCAGTAACAACTATCTAGAATGTCTGCTGTCTGCACAGCCAAACAATACTTATAGATCTACACTTAGAGCAAGTGGAGTCTGAACCAGTATTGTCATCAGACATTTCTCATCATGGCCCGTCTGGCCAGTGGGTGGTGACTGTGCGCCTCTAATGCAGTAAACAATTTTACATCAGGAATGAAGGATTAGCTTGTCTCCAAAGGAAATATCAATGCTCAGACTGGCAAAAGGCTGCAATGGAGCTCTTATTTATGAATCTTTATGTTAGTTAGTGTGTATGTATTTTTCTGACTTTGGCAGATTTCAAGTCAGGACAAAAACACAAGACAGAAGGCAGCACAGTGTTATCTAGCCAACTTGACACAACCAATGTGACATAACACCCAAAGCAGAACACATTTAAGGCAGTTTCATTTCTATTTACGCATCTTTTGATCAATGTATAGTATAAAACAAGAAGCATGCTTGGCCTTCCTCAGTGTGTTACTGTTGACAAGTTGTAATGCTTTCCCGTCTTTTGAAGTAAAAAGGCATTGACCTTTGCTATCACATTTGGAGTTGAAGTCTTCCTCTTTGTTTTGTGTTTACTTCTGCTGAAATTGCCAAACAATCTATGGGAAGTTTAAATGAAATAGAAACACTCTTACAGATAACTGATGCTTAAAGAAAATGTTTTCCACAAAGATTCATAATAATTCAAATCAGTCCCCCACGTCCATGGAGATAACTGACGTTCTGAGATTTTTACTCTCTACGAGTTCTCACTCTCTGTATGTATAGTGTCTTGCAGATAAGTGTGAGGGCAAATCTATGACTTCTCAGAGCCTCCAGAACAGCCCTTGGTCAGCAGAATGATTAATACCACACAAGATAGACAACATGTGATCTCTGGACTCTACTGAGCTTATGTGGCTGCTTAACTCGTCACTTTTTTTCTGCTGCGTAGAGACGCTTAGTTCCTCTGCTCCGACGCCTGACCTTGAACTTGGGTAGCCTTGAATTCCAATGGGTTTTATCTCAAGTATTAGCATAATTGGGGGACATGCGGTTACAGTACATTTTCCCTCTCACACCGTCTATTTTAATTTACATGATTCAAAACTTACAGGAAGGAAGTTGCATTATATTGATCTCCTGCTTACTCAGCATGTTGGCACTTAGTGATAAAGGTTAAAGTCAACTGAAGTATATAAAATGAATTAATCTCAAAATCAGTTATAAAAAAAAAAGTAAACCTTTGAGACCAGGTTTTCGGGGGAACAACATCAAATGTGAATCAGCAAATCCTAGTTTGTATGTAAATGTGTGTATACTCCGTCTTTAAAATCAATAAACCTAATAACAGAATTAAAGTAATCCAATTTCCAGAGATGCAGTCAGATCAAGCAACATGGCACTTCATCAATACATAATTACACTGAAGCATGTTCCTTACAATACATGGCAAATCCGTGTGATTTTATAAATAAAATACGTCAAGGCCAGCATTTTCTTGTGGACACAAAGACACCACAACATTTGATGATGTATATTAAATGTGTGCCAACCTATGTTGTCTTAAATTTCTAATTAGAGGATTCTCAGGCTGTTTCAATCTTAATGAAAACTCCATTGTCTAATACAAGAATGTACTACTGAGCAAGGAGAATGTATGCTTATCAAGCTAATTGCTGTTTTTAATTAGACTTTGAACTCAATGAACTCAAAGTGAATTGGCTCCAGCTTTTTCACCCTTAACTAACCAAAGCTACTATCCCCTTTTTCCCAGCTCTATTTAGTTATAAACACCTTCTTCCCAAAGCGCTGCAGGTCAGCAGGCTAACATGCCAAATTAGAGTCCGATTTTGACACCACCAAATCAACTCCCTATCTTGAGCACTATCTTGACACTATCATATGACTCTACCGTTGCTTATTAGAAAAGAAAATGTAATATAAATGTGAAAAAGGATTCTTACTACAATGGGGAAGACACTCCCTTCTTGTTTTTCCCTTGTAGGAAGCACATCTTATCTTGAGGAATCGTGAATGTACTCTGCGTGTGTAACCTTTGGAAAGCAGAAGGCTAATGATTGTGCCTGTCAAGTGATTGCAGACCAGGCATTTTTAGAGAAAGCTATGGGCAGCACATGTGTGGTTAAAAATAAATAAAACCGCAGCAAAATTTTGACTCATTCTTCCCTTTAAAGTTTTTTATGGATATCAGCATTTTAGCTTGGAAGAACCATCTAAATAGCCCGACGTCCAAGCAGAGGTGTAGCGGTTGAGATGGTAACTTCACTGAATTGATTTAATTTTGACAACATAGTCCAAGTTGGATGTGTCTTTAATGTGGAAAATCAAACAATATGTTATCTTGTTATTTGCAGTTTTCATTCTAGACCTGTACTTTTATCTTATAAACTTTAATAAATTACAACAATCACTTCAGTATGTACAGAAAGTAAAACAACATAATTGTTAAAATGACATTTTTTTGTCAATTGCTTATTGTGTTATGTATTTAAAAAAAAGAAAACACCAACTGTGTGAACCAAAATTTCGAAATATGAATATTGGCCTAAAAAAATACAAATACACAATACTGTGTTTCTGTGTTTAGTTAGATCACATCAAAATCACTATTTATAAAACACTACAATTTTTGAAAATAGTGATTTTGATGTGATCATAGAAGTGCCCCTAGCACTCGCATTCAAATGGCCATTTGACCCAAAACGAGAATACAGTACATGTTAAAAGTGACGCATCCGTTCGGCCAGGTTGGCTTAGTTGGTAGAGCAGGCACATATACATACAGGTTCATTTGAACGCAGAGGTCCGGGGTTTGAATCTGACCTGTGACGATTTCCTGCATGCATGTCTCCCCCCCCCCTCTCTTTCCCTTTTGTCACCTAGCTGTCCTGTCCAATAAAGGCAGAAAAGCCCCCCAAAAAATAAAGTTTGACTTGGACATTTCACAAAAAGACCTGAGGTTGCGTGTTGGCAAGAGTTTTGCTTTAAGCAAGGACAAATGTGTTGTGCATGAATGTTCACAGCAAAATAGCAAACCACTGGAACAGTGAGAGTTTTTTGAGAGAACAAAAGTTCCTTTACAATAGCACATTTGAGGAGGACTTTAAAGAGAGCCCACTCTAACCCTTACGCTCCACTATAAATACTCGGTCCTCCCAGGAGCTGTAGCTTTATAAGGCAAAGAAAGCCCCATGCTGCTCTCAAGTGATCAGGCAACACTGGGAGATAACAAAATACCCAACAAGCTTATCTCTGCACTCGACAAGATTGAGTCCTACACGTTATCTCTGCCAGCCTTCCGAAGGCTTTGGTGATCGAAAGCAGCACTGCACTCACGTGTTGAGTTCAGCTCACTTCAACTGACTGTGAGTGACTGCACACCTGAGGGTGAGACATCTGTGTCGATGGCTTCATTTGCATTTTCCACTGTATGCTGGTGCCGTTGATTTTATAGTAAAAATAACAAGTGAGCAGGCAGAAGTGCAGTGAGACATTTGTTAAAAGACACTTCAGCTGTCGAAGGGATCCTAGTCTTGTCATTGCAAGACCTTCCTCCACAGTGCTGTGGAGGAAAGTCTGGCTAGTCCACACAGTATTTCGGGACGGGAGAAAAACATGCTCTGGTTTATCGGCATTTCTTTTAACAAATCACAATTGTCATGGGCGGTGCTAAGTCCCGGACAGAGCCACAGTGCCACTGCAAAATAGATAGCTGAATAGATAGTCTAGCTAGCAGTCTGGATTCACCCTGCAGCGATCTGAGGAGCAGTTAACATTTGTCCTCATAAATCGAGTGGAGTTTAAAATTCCAACACAAAGAAAGCACAAGGTAACGGACATTAGGGTGAAAAAAAACGTGATCCGGCGGAATTTCTGGTAGGACCGGAACAATCCTAGATGTAGAATGTCATGGATATAGACTAATGAGATCCAAACATGAACTCAAATATGTGATGGTCTGTCCTGTGACAAACTTGTACCATGAAAGAATAAAACAGTTGTTTTCTATCACAATTCAGTTACATTTTAAATTCTGTGTGACTATTCAGTGTTTTCAAACTCAAAAAGTCTCTCTTGGGCTGCAACTCTGGATTATGGGCGGCAGTAGCTTAGTCCGTATAGGGACTTGGCTTGGGGACCAGGAACCTCCTGGGCTGAACTGCTCGGAGCGCCTGACTAAGTATCTTCACTTTGACATTCATTTCAATTTTATTTATATAGCGCCAAATCACAACAACAGTTATCTAACAGCGCTTTTTTATAAAAGAGCAAGTCTAGACCATACTCTGTGATCTTTTTTACAGAAACCCAACATTTCTCCATAACAATAATGCATGTCTATAAGTCTATAATAACCCTGCTGATAATTTTTTTAATTAAAAAGTGCACATAATAAACTTTTTTCTCCAAATTGCTTGTTTGTTTCAACCCACAATCCAAAATCTAAATATATTCAATCTACAAGGAAATATGGCAAAGAAAAGCAGACCGTTCTTACATTTGAGAAGCCGGATTCAACAAATGTTTGGCCTTTTTGTTTGAAAAGAAAAGAAAAACTGAAAAAAAATTATTACTTTTGCTAAAATGTCTAATTCCCTCCTTTCAATTTAAACACACTTGTTCCAGCCATTTAGATCCAACCATGGTGTCTTGGGAAAAGAAGTCAGGGTTTAATGGATCTTAAAGATTTAATTTTTTTGCTTTTATTGCCTGTATTTATAGGATAGATTAAGACAGAAAAGTGGGAGAGAGAGGGGGAATGACATGCAGCAAAGGGCCGTAGGCTGGAACCAAAACCGTGGCCGCTGTGATCTGTAAATGGGGCGCACGCTCAACCAGGTGAGCTAACCAGGCGCACGGCTCATGTCACTTTTAAAGTGTCATAGGAGGTAATATTTATTCCACTGGGAGTTTAATAATTGACCCACCATCTGTAAGCTTGTTTAAAGTAATAATTTAATTTTTGGCTCGGCCCTTTTACTCATACAGATATTACTTCACCTTTGCATGTCTTATCACTAAATTGTGATAATGCCAGAGATTCGCGGACTATTTCTTTAAACCTTCAACTCCAATTTCTGACTCACACACACAGGCCCTTCCATAACCTTAATTCCGTCAAACACGTCTCAATGAGTCATAGCATCAAAGAGCATCAGGTAAAAGAATGTCTTCTCCTCCAGTACAATGCCAGGGCCATGGATCACGAACTGATCGGACAATAGAAGTGATTTGAATTCCAAAGATGAATAGGTGGAGATAGTCTTTATCGCTGGAAACATTACATCAAAACAGCAGTGGGAAATCTCTCCTGTGGAGAGATGTCTGCAGCAGAATGAGCAATAATTGTGAACATGAACGAATGAATGACCTTGAGCCACTGAACAAAGATTTAATCTTGTTATGTCATCCTCACACTAGAAAAGGAATGAAATAGCTTTAAAAAAGGGAAATATTAAGGGGATAGCATTCCTAATTCTGAGCAAAGGTAATTGGGGTCACGTTGTTCTCTACTACAGGTCACCAAAACTGCCCTTTCAATCATAGCGCCTAAACAACATCTTCAGATGTAATAATACCTGGTGTTTTTGTACATATGCTGCATTCCAGTCCATTTGGAATTTCCCTGCTGCTTGCCCATAATTACAACCTTGTTGCAATTTAAGTGACCCAGCTTAAAAAAACCAGGCAAGAAACATAGTCACCCACAACATTTTAATACACTTTCCTCAAGTTACAGCTGGTATCGCATAATTTACAGTATATATGACAGTGTTTACTTGCTGTAATCTGTGATTGCAACTTTCCATTTCTTTTTCTCTCTGTTCTTCTCATTGGCTCAGTTGCACTAATCAGGATATACAGTAGCAATCAGAATCTGATGACGTTGGTGGGTTGTCAATCCAATCTAATAAAAGTTTCACAGTCCTGAAGAATATTAACTGAGTTTGGAGGTTAAACTTTTTAAAAATAATACCTAAAATGTCATGAATATCTGAAGAGACTATAATCAATATAATTACACCTTTACTGTTCATTACTATTCTACGGTTCACTCTCACAGCTTTAATAGTGACGTTTTGGTCCCAGGCAGTTGGTCACAGTTAAGAGATTAGCTGGTGAACTTAGTTGAGCATTTTATAGCTAAAGACACAGATATCTCCTTAATGCTTAAGATGCTAAAGACGAATACGACTCTAAATGAATTATAATGCTTCACACTGCTGGACGGGTAAATAAGCAACTATATGTTAACAAGTTTGAAAGGTGATTACATGTCTACTTGTTTTTGCTGCTTAAAAAGTCACATTTTTAGAGGCGTTTAGGGGCTGTTCACTTGTCAAGTTGCATTGTTCGAGAAGTCTTACATTTCTGACTTTGATATGTCTCTATTAAGAGGCATATGAGCTTTTGTTCTGGCTTTCATTGTAAGAGAGTTTTAAATAAATGTAATAAATGTTCAAGGAGAAACACTTCTTTTAGGGAATCCATTATCATTTATTAGTAGTATTTAGTTTAAACCTCATGCCCCAGCTCTTAATACAGACAATTCCAAATGATACAAGATCAATCTGAAAGGAAATTACACTACCTCCCTTGCTTATATGGCGTGACATATAGCAAGTACATTTAGTCTACTAAGGTCTCTTTAAGACAAGTAAGTCAGTCATGGTGACATCAAAAGTAACAGCTCAGCAAATGCTTCACAGTGGAAATTGCAGCACGCAACCACCAGCCAATGAACATGACACAGACAAGTCCCATGGACTTTGCCCAGTCGTATCTTCCTGGATCTGTACATTCACCTTTATCATTCAGCCTAGGAAACCTGTTAAAACTTCTGAACTGTAAGAACGACCTTGTGGCCCAATATAAAGCAACAGTCCATTTTAAAAATATATAAAAGGGCCATACGTTGTGGCCCTATATTGTGGCCCTATATAAAGCAACAGTCCATTTAAAAAAATATATAATACGAGCCATATGGAACTTGGTGAAATTACAAAATAAGGACCATGCAGTAAAGTTTTAGAAACTCTTTTAGTCTACATGTACAGTTAAGGGATTATTAAAACAAAGAGCTTTTCCTTCATTGATTCATGAACATTTCTATTTTGGGGAGAATTTAAGTGGAACCACATGCTGAGATGACTTCCTATTTCCGAACTCTCTGCCTGTGCCCAGCAGATTTTTGATCAGGTGTGTGTGTGTGTGTGTGTGTGTGTGTGTGTGTGTGTGGTAGGAAGGCATTAGTTAAGAAACAGCCTAATACAAACGTTAATAAAGGACTCAATTAGCATGTTGGAAAGGGTCTCAGAGCAATTGTTGCAGATTAATTTGAATAGTTGAGGGGTTTTATTTAACGTGAGTTATGTTAACACCAGAAAAGCCAAGGAAGTGGTAGTTTTAAAATATGTTCACATTTAAATTGCTGCTTCACCAACCCTTTTGTAGAACCCAGTAGTTTGAGGTAATGCAACATTCATAAGCCCTCTAGTAACCCTTAACCCTCAAAATGACACGTCGGCCTTCTCTTTGAACCTAAAGCCTAAGAGCCATTAAAACTGATGTCGCTTTTAATATGCAAACATATATTTGCCTATTATGTCTGACCTATGGCAGTGTTTGTGTCACACTTTCCGTCTTTTGCGAATTAAAGCTTGTACTCACCATTTCACAGTCCAAGAAAAGCAGCAGGTCACAGTGTGTCGGAAACCCCGGTGTTTGAAGCAGAGAAACAAATGAAAAATAAAACAAAACATTAGCTAACTGAGTGGAGATAGCTACACGTGTCGGGTTCTGGAAAATACCCTTAAAACAATGACAATGCTGCCTCCAAATCATGCAAAACTCAGTTAAAATACTGTCCAGTAACCGTATTCATAGGTAGTGAACTTCAGCAGCGCACAAACAACTTAAATAAACACTTTACCTGATTGTTATGAGAAGGGAAAAACTCCGTAAACACCAACTGACACTTGTGTACGTGTTACCGGAGACCAAGGAATTCCTACGCGGGGCTCGTCCGGGTGGAAAGGACCAGACACCTGTAAGCGGTTGCTCTGGAAAACCGTCACAGAGACCGGACCGAACTAACCCCGCCCCTCCTGCCTTGAAAAACGGCCCCCATAGTACTCCTAAACGGGCACGCCCATGGTGACGACGCAAGCAGCATAGTCCCAGTGCCACCTGGTGGTAGCCTGCAGGAAGAGCGGCGTGTTAGATAATCGTCTGTATCACATGAGTGAACACTGGCCTCGTTAGGCTGAGCAGCATACTTCTTGAAAAAGTCTACGAACCAAAGACAATTTTTTTTTTGCATTTCAGAAGTGAAAAACTATTCATATGCTTACACACAGTAAAGTAACAATTCTTTAATATAAATGTGCTCCATTACAAGTAAAAGCCCTGCAATCATGTTACTTAAGTAAAAGTATGAAAGTATTATGAGCAAAATAAACTTAAAGTAGGCTTATCAACAGTACTTCTTATGCAGAAGAATGGGTCCTGCCTGTGTTATATTTTGTATATAGTATACTTTTAAATTATTTTGTACGCAGCAGTTGGATTTTGTAGCTGTCCCAGATGGAGTCGATCTGGTTTTCATGCACTGTTGGGTAGTTGAAATCTTAGATCAAAGAGTATCATAAACACAGCTGCCAGTTTATTAGGTACACCTAGCTAATACTAATGCAGTCTAGCTGTTCTGCAATAAATGCTAACACGGCAAAGGTGTTATGTATAATGTTCAGTTTTTGTTTAAACAGTTTAGAGATGTTAAACTTAATGCTCATTTTGGAGGCTGCTTCATGAAGGTGGGATATATTGTGGAACAGCTGTAATAGACTGGATTAGTTTCATCTATGTGCACCTCATTGGAAACTGATGTATTTTGCATGTAAAACCTTACAACCCTGCAAAGTCACTAGTGATTATACCTGTAAAATAAAATAAAACGTATTGAAATGTATTGGGTAGAATTGTAAAAAAGTATTCAAAAAAAGTACAATTGTCTTAAAGCTGTACTTAAGTACACTACTTGAATACATGCATTTAGTTACTTTACCCTAATGAAAGCTGGGTTCAAAGTATTTGCATAACAATATGTACAAATGTGGCATCATATGCAGAAGAAGTACATACAAACAGGCAACAAATAAAGGAAAAACCTGAATAAATAAGTGCAGAAACATGAAGAAAGCCTATGTTTCCATACAGGACACAAAGGATTCTCCACCATCAACAATGTAACATTAATGCCACTGCAGTCTTTCCCAGTAATAAGATGTGCTGCTGAAGTGGAGTGAAATATAGATAAAGATTTATACCATCTGCAGGTTTTGCCACACACTTAATCACTCACACAGCTTTTCATCATTTTCATTTAATGTTTTTTAAAATATTTAGAGCAAACAAACTGTTTTGCATCGGCTGCATTTAACACAAGGACACCTATTAGACCCGACAGGAGGTGTTACAGTCAAGTTTATTCAACCATGAATGTTTCATATAAACAAGTGTGCACATAGGGAAGACCTTGTCAAGGTCCCGATCCTAAACCAAACGTCTACCTGAGATTCAATTCAGTTCACCTATTCACGTGGTATTCACATCACAATGTAGAGAAACAATTCTAGACTATTTAGATTTCTGTGGCATATTTTAATGCTACAGTACAACGTGTCAGACAGTAGTTCTCAGTGACAGTTTTGGCAATCCTATGAGCTACAATGATTTCCCTACTGTTATACAAAAGAAAAGTTAAAACTCATCGGATCAGATTTTCTTTTTTTGTTACAAATCTTTTTCTAAACCGTCTTACAAGTCTTTAATATTGCTCTTGCTACATTGAAAAAATAGAAAAATTACATCTTAATATTGAGCTGTTGATGTGGTATTTATAAAGAGTCTTGCTCTTGAGTGTTCATGGCTATGTTTCAATAGTCCTTAGCTGCTTACTTTCCACATTGTCTTTTCTCTGTAATGGCCAGCTTCACATCAGCAATCAGAGTAGAAGGACGAGGCAATGGACAAGACGTCAAACAGATTTCAGAGGCTCATCAGCAAAAAAATGAGTCTAGGATTCTGCAGAGGTGCTGTCTGTTACCAGATTATCCTCTCCCTGAGCTTCTTCCTCCGCCGCTGCTGCTGCTGCTGCTGCTGCTGCTGCTGCATCCAATGCTACTTCCTGTTCGGTGGCCACTAAAGAAGTGTCTGTGTCGGGTGCTTCGAAGGACTCGCCCCCCAGGTCCGCCAGTTTGATGTAGCCCTTACTGTTGGAGCGCTCCAGACGAGGGCAGCTGAAGCGCCTGGCTCTGTCGCCTTGACGACTCGCAGACACAGACAGGCTGCAGCGGCGTGCAGACCTGGGCTGATCCGTGAGGGAGTTGAGCGATAGCCGTGACCCCATCGCCCGAGCAACAGGTGAAGGTGGAGGAAACAACTGGGTCCACTGCGGTTGAGGCTGAGCCTGCGGCACCCCCTGTTTGTCAGGTGCGTCTGTGGTTATGTCCTCGTGGCTCTGATGGGGCGGGGGGGGATCCGTTGTTGTTGTTGCCATTGAGACGTCCTTCTCCTTGGTGTCTGTCTCGTTAGTCTGGCTGCTGCTGGCTTGTCCTTCCTCGCTAATGGTTTCAGCAGCAGCTTTAATAACGACCCCTTCCTTTGAGTGTCCCTCTGCCTCCGCTTTCTCAGACTCCTCCACCTCACAGTTGTTCAGTTTGATCACAGGGAGGGTGAAAGCGTTCACAGAGGAGGTGACTATGGAGGTGGTCTCCCATTGTCGCGGGTGCGGGGCCTGCTCGCTGCTATTGCTGTAGTCTTTGTAGATGCTGTAGACGGTGTCCGTGAAGGTCTGGACATCTCGGGACCAGCTCTGAGGCCTACTGGCCAACGACTGGCGTCTGAACACATCATCGGCGCCTAACTCGCTCTGGAAACTGAGTCCGGTGGAGGGCCAGGAGCTGCGGGTAAGCATCCCGCTTGCAGGGAATATGCCCGACGGGCCCTCAGCACTCCTTGACTGTGTGTAGTTCACCAAACCATTCAGAGGTGAGTACTCCTTTGACCGTATGCTGTGTAGATCTATTACAGTGGAGTAGATATCCCTCAGATTGATGATTTTGGTTTTCTTGTCTCGGTTTTCATGGAGGACTGCATTGGCGCATATAAAGAGGAAAATGCCGATTCCCATCACCAGTGGTCCGAAGACTTTTAGATTGTCTGAGTACAGGTAATTATCCAGGAAGTCACACAGGAAACCACAGTGGCGGGAGGAGTCGGGGACGCTGCTGTTAGAATGGCTGTGGTTGAATAAACTTGTCTGTCCGGAGGGAGGCATATTATGGGTCAAGTTAGAGGAAACAGGTGGACTTTTGGAGTAGCTCATCTTGTTGGCTTGGTATCCTCCAGTTCTGCGGCGCTCCTGGTATTGCTGCTGGTTCTGGCTGGGCCAGTAGCCCAGGACTGCCATTGAAATCCCCACCATGAGAACAATAACTCCCACAGCAGCCACAAAACCGGCCGGGGAGCACAGATTGAGCTTCCCCTTTACCACCACCACATCGTTCTTCTTCTTTTTCTTGGATTTCCGCTTCCTTTTGTTTTCCGCTCGGTTTTTAGAGCGGAGGGAATCCTGGCGCCTGTTCATGCGCAGCAGACCACCTGTGGCTATCATGTTGCCGATTGGACAGTGGGCTTGTCACTCAACCTGGCAGGACACAAAATGACACAAACGAGAGAACATTAGGTTAATGATATAAACGTTAAGAAGGTTTAGACATTTAGAGCCACAGATTGATTGTGTATATTACCCAAAAACATTACACATGTAATCCAGATTTATTATACATGCAAGGATTATCGACCAGGCAAGGTAAGGTCCCATGTTCACTCTGTTACAATTTTTTTTAAAGTACACGTTTGTTTGGTGATAGGCACCACTAAAACACCATATAAACTGAAATTTTTAGGGTATCAAGTTGTAAATATCAAGTTTTGATACCTTTAAAGGCCCTGCAAATTTTCTCAGTCAGCTTTTTACTATGAGCACTCGGGTCCACGAACACACATTCTGTATTTCTGCCTCAATTAGAACAGTTTTGGTTATTTCACATGAGAGATCATTTAAGTACTTCTTTATTCCATGTGATCTTCTTACTGGTTGGAAATGGGCTGGACTCTGTTGGAAAACACATTGTCACGTACTTCTGAGCATCGATCAAATCAGTCCTGATGAAGCAGCTTTTGAAGCGGTCAAACTCTTAAAACCTTTCGATTTTTTTTAGTCATGAATATTTAGTGTTTTAAAGAAATACTTAAGATTCAAAGCCAAGTTTCCAGGGGCTTTAATATTCCAGTGTGGAAATACTGGTTGGTTACCGAGGCAAAATGGGTTGTTAGAAAAGGGGAGGGGGTCCAGATCCACAAGCGAGTTAATCCTCCAGGTAGAGTATGCACTGCTTCATTTCACCAATGGCAGATGCAATATTAGTCATGAGATGGTCAGTAAACCAACAGTTAACATCCATCTGCTGGATCTAAAAATACAATGATGTAAGCAAAACAGAGACAAAAACCCAAGTTGACAGCATAGAACAAGAAGTGCTGTTTATCTATGTTCAGCTGTGCCGGTGCGCTATCAGCCTTGGAAAAAGTAATGTGTCCAGACAGGAGGCCAGCAGGCATGTTCTCTCCACCTCACTCTCACTTCCTTACACTCCTTCTCTTTCTGCCTCTCCTCTGTGTCACCAACCTCTCCGACCAACACTATCGCTACTGCTTTGCACCCGGATCCACTCCACCATCAACCAAACCCAGCTGTGCTTCAAGACGACAGCATCCTTCACACGGCAAATTACAAAAGGCAAACATGAGCTATTAGCCATTTGTTAACACACTTACACTGGATCTGTCACATAAGCTATTTGCATTTGTTTTCTGATTATGCATCACAGAAGCTGGGGTCCAAAGGGCAATGAAGCCACTAACACTTCATCATGATTACAGACATCTGCTGATGAGATCCAACCACATGTGGTGAATGATAATCGGTGGAAAAGGCAGATTAATTAGGCAGACCTTCCGTCCCTGATTGTGCTGGTAGCTGGGTATTTGATTTGACTAATCCCACCTGATTGTATATGATTTAGGGCTCAAGTTCACGAATAACTTATTCCACAAATTCCTTTCAGAGCAGCAATTAATAAAACGTTTTTAAAGGTTGCTATGGGTGTTGTTCTCTCAACCTTAGTCAAAAATGATTGTCATCTCTTTAAGTTCCCACGGAAAGTAGAAGAACACAGAGCTCTACACCTGAGCTTCAGCAAACAACACACCAGTGCTCAGCTGCTGTTAAAAGCGACTTTCTCAGTATATCGCATCCAATAACCACTCAAAAGCCTCCCGGGCGAGAGCACGTCAACCTGCACTAAAACTGATAAAGCGTAGGCGGACCTCTCTCTATGTTTGGAAGGATAAGGGCAGCAGTAACGTGGATCAGAAGTGGGTGTGGACAAGTCGGACTGTGTCTCTGTCTGTGGTGCTGAACAGGAAGCTGCCAACTACTCGGTTTGGCTCCATGAAAGCCGCTCGTCTGGCAGGATGGAGAGGACGCTGCAGTCGGTCTAAGCTGCGGGGGCGCATATTTTCGCGCAATGTTGCATGAGTAATTGACTGTTGACATTACAACGCATCTGTTTCCTTTCTGTTGGAAAAGCACGTAAAGCAAAATATACGAGGTGCCGTGTGTGGAGGGTTGGAGGTGTTCTGAAAATGTCCAGAGCCACGGCGACGCATCTCGCTCCAGCACAAAGCCAAACACTGTGTTTTTTGGCTTACAAGGTGCAGACAGATGACAAACATCCACACCTCTTCCACGGCCTGACGAAGCCAATGGTTTCATAACTAACGCTACAACTAGAGCTGTGTGGTAATAGGCTACGTGTACCTTTATTCAAACGCAGGGGTCTCTCATTTGTCTTACTAACTTATCAACCGTAGGATGTTTAATTGAAACACCAGAGCCGTGAAAAAAAGTTCAACCGGGTAAATAGATCCCCATTTATAATTTTGCTATTTTCTCATTCCACCACCATTGTATTTACTTTGCCTCTTGAATATTTGACAGGTGATGTATTGCATATGTAAGACAGAGCGTAATATCTCCACAAAACGGCAACACAATCGTCATTTTGATCTCAAGGATAAAAGTAAACGGACTGGAGTGCGCATTGTCCAACGTCTTCTTGACATAAAAAAACTCTTGTCCGTCGATTCATTTGAAATCCAAAACAGGCTACCCCCCAACTAAACCTATCTGTTACACAATTGGAAGTCTTCCTAAACCCTGTTTTCGGTACAGCATTAGGAATAAATGTGGAAACAGAATAAACACGAAAGAAGCACGGATATCCAGCTGGCGGTAAAGACGCAGGAGGTGAGAAAAACATAATAATAATAATAATAATAATAATAATAATAATAATAATAATCATTAATAATAATAATAAAACAGCGAGTCTCTTACCAGAAATTGATGATTGACAATCAGACATCTTCAAAGGCGCACAGTCGTTCAGTTGTGCATGTCGTGTTGCGCCACTTTGGTGTCGAGAGTCTGGAAGAGTGGTTTCCAGTTGAACGCGGACTCACAATAGACCGGCAGGGGCGGGCCAACTGCATTTCTATTGGTGGAGATTATTGGGCAACGTGAAAAACGAGGGCTGCTGAGGACATTTATCATATTGTATGTTAAACTCCACGAGCTTCCAGATATTTTTTTGGTAGATCTTCTTACATATTTGGACACAAGAATCGGTAACCGTATGAATTGAATCTTAATCTGTCCGTTATAGCGATGCCAGTTGCATTTTTGTCACAGTGTGTTGCCTAATTGTAACACAATGGTTTGGGAAAATGCACACAGGCTACTTTTTTTACGCATACATGCATATCTCTAAGAAATACAATGCATGAATAAATGACTGTGTTGTGAATTTCAAATAGTGTGGGGGAAGTCAGAGGAAGGCTCATTTAAACAGCCTACACCAAATACATAATCTCTTACATGATGCGCCTTCCTCTCTCTACCTTTCTCCCTTGGGTTACATGGCTGTAATTGCTTATGTGCTACGTCCCCATGTTTAACAAAATGAAATATGACAGAGTCCAGATGTGTTTCGGTGATGTGAGGCTGGAGACAGAGGAAGCAGCTACACACTGGGCAGGAGGAGGGGGGGCTAGGGGGGGGAGCATGCACTACAAAGCTGATGCTCCAGAGAGCTGACTTCAAATTTATGACCCAGAAATGTGTTTTGTTTACAGCATAAATTAGAGGAAAGGAACAGAGAAAACTCCAGTAGGAATGCTGCAGTTGGAGTCAAAGTATACACAGACATGGGGAATAATCCGTTTTTTTTTTCTTTTTTATGAGCTGTCTTTAATCCGTGCTGTTAACCATCCGGTGCTGTGTAGGTCTGGAGGTCTGGAACAGCTTTCAGTATAGCGCTAAGCTAGTGCAATATATACAGTAGGAAGATACTGACACACAACAGATGTTTCTCAGCTTCTAACAGGGGCTTAAAACGTCTTAAAACTCTGTTACCGCAAACAAATATTCCAAAATATGTTGTTCTGAGATGTCTAAGAGAGAAAAGCAGCAGCTATATTACAGAATCATTGACTGAGATTGGGGAAACTTTATGAAATTGATGATATATACTCGACTGAATACAGTGCAAGTTGCACAGGCAGAAGGCTCACCAGCCTGTCCACATTTCCTCATATGCTTATTTCTATCAGACTTTCTAAATATACATTTGGAAATAAACTCTTTTAATTTTCACTGTAGAATCCACCAGTCAACACCCATACTCCTATCATTTGCACATTAATTCTCCATCTCAAGAGATTACCTTCCCTCAACAACTCTTGATTGCAATCACTAATCAGTTTGAGAGCATGCTCCTGGAACTACTTCCTCAGTGTTTCAAACAAAGTATGATTTCCCTTTTTTTGCCACCCACACAATGAGGTATTGGATTCACGGTAAGTTTCCTTAAATTTATATTTACTGACAGTTGATAATGTGCTCTCTGCCAAAGACTTGCCGGCAACTGCTCTGCTTATTTAACTTAATATATTAAAGAGGAGGAAAAATCTTAAATTTATTAGTCTTTACACAATGTAGGGCAATTGAGAAGTAATCAGGTAATTGCAAAAGATGTGACTAGTGTTAAATGTTCACATTGTTGCTACCTCATTGTTATGGGAAGTATGGTTTCCTTGACCTACAGGTGAAAGATTGCAGACTCAGGCAGAAGCTGCAACAAATTTACATTCATTTCTGCAGACTTTTCAACTTGCACTAATGACTTTACCTTCACATACTTAATCAGTTCTTATCAACACATCCCCAGGTAATTAAACTCACCCAGAGCATGGGGATGAAGTGGTTATTCTCAGTCATAGAAAGAAAAAAGGAAGGGAGCATGAAAAAGAGAGAAGACGGGAAGGAAAGGCAGAGGAAGAGCGACTGGAGAGATTTCTGAGCTTTACGTTATTTCACACTCTGCTAACACTGGCTCTTTCATATTTGGGAGGGGCATTCCCATCCACACTGCAGCAGTAATTCAATAATTAGGTTTAATCTTGATCATATCATGTCTGTCACGGTGAATTATGGGTCCCTTACACACAGTTCAGCCCCTATACAGTTTTTTTTGTGATGCGTATCAATAAAAAGATCATCCCTCACTCATGTCGGCTCCCTGTAGATGGTGCACCATGGTAGGGCTCCCATTTACTGTAGTGTCAAAAATAGTGCCAGTTGATCTCCTCCTGAAACTCTAACTGGCTTTGTTACTGTTCTGTACATGCACAGCCAGAGCACAGATGAAGGCATTCACTTTGTCCTCTAGCTTTCTTTTCTTGTAAGACAATATTTCCATGTGCAATATGCTGTCTAACAGCTACAATATATAGGCGACTTAAAGCACCATCAGGAGCTGCAGGGTTTTCATTTCATTTCGTAAGCTTGACTCTATACTGGCTAATTGGGGATGTGGGAGATGGGCTTACTTAGAGATCAACTCCCTCTAGGAAACGTCATTATTATTGCTGCAGGAGTCAGAGGGCTTCGCAGTTGGAGAGAGAAAAGAGGTACTTTCTTAGGCCTTAGAAATAAAGACACAGTTACAGATAGGTTCTACAGATTTGAGGATGATGATGTGCCCTCGGTTTGACTGCAAGCTGAACTCTGGTATGAGTAAATGATGAGTGAGATGTACAATCAGAATAAGACTGGCATTATTCTATAATTTCCTCATTGCCAACAGATCCTAAAAAAAGATCACAAGCCAAGAATGCATTGGTGCGTCTCTCAATACTTCACAACATCTACCCTGTTTCTGGCACTCAGCCCTAACCCCATTGGTCCCTACGGAGCCTATAAATCTTTAAACATACTCAAACATATTCATTTATTTTAAAAGAAGGCTGAATATTTTTCTTAAACAGCTGGGCGTTTCAGTTTTTAGAAAATGCTACTCAAACAGGAACATTGTATATTTATAACAGATTATTTGTAGCTGCGGATTGATACACAGTATGCTGAAGAATTGGGTGTAGATTTGACTAAAAAACTTCAAAGCCCATGTTCATTTTAACGAAGGAGCATGTCACTCAGTGCAACAGTGTGGCTTATTGTTTTAAATGCTTTTGGACAACAATAGAACTCTATGGCACAGAGGAATAAGATGTTTCAGGCTTTGGATACACAGACAATACTTGTCAGTGGGCTTAATTTATTGCTAGTTTTGGTCTTTTCATTGGATTTGTTGACATAAAGAAAATATAGAATATGATCACACTTATCCTTGAAGTATACAACCAATTTGTTATACCTTAAATATTTTATAACCTGGATTATCCATTAGAATCCCCCAGAGGATCGCACCATCAAACTCCAAGATCCTCAAAACAGACGCTATCAGCGCACAAAATAGGGTCAAGACAAAATAACTGTACATAAAGTATTCTTCACCAAATCAAAATGGTGTTATTTCTAATGAAACACAGTTACAGCAGCAATCTGTTGACCTTCAGTTTTGGACTGAAGCTCCACCCTGCTCAATGTTATGCACAATGGCAACTCAAACTAGAGGTCTTTGTCATAAATCGCACCTTAACCATCGTCTGCGCCATTATGTGCTCAGGTACTGTAGGAAGAAGAGCACCTTTTGATGAATGACCATTAGGACCATCTGCAGCTTCCGGTTGTGGCTAATAAGATGCATGACAGCGTGGCGACTGATACAGGTCAAGGAGACATATGGGCCATTTTGGTTCATCTATTTCTATGTTCGGCAGCCATGCATCTTTGCCATCATTGGAGCACTGTAAATACAACAAGGCACCCAGTTGTAGTTCTGGTGTGTACAAGTGGGAGGGTGGGAGTGGAGAGCAGCAGGTGAACACTTGATCCCAGCAGGTAAATGGTTCCCAGTGGTGACCTTGTTTTCATTTCCACATACCGTATCAAAGGCTGATGAATAGGCAACCAAGGACCTGAACAGGAATTGAGGCCAGCATTAGCTCACATATCATCAGCTGCAAACAGTAATGAGAATTCATGAGTAAAATATCAAGGTAATGGATTCCTGTGGTGGAAGATTGCCCAACATAGGGAACGCGGAAACCTCTTTTAAAACGGTCAACTTTAAAGACTTGAACAAAGTTAAAAAATAACTTTTTTCCACAACTTTCTCTGAATATGCTTATAATGAGGATAACAAACAGAGTGTGCATTATCTCAACAAAAGACAGTAATTACAATCCTCAACATCAAAAGCACTGATCCTCCTAAATTGCATGATCATGAATCCTGTAGGCTGAGCAGCTACAAAGAAGCTGTTTTTTCCACAGTTTAGCTTCGTGGCCACATTTTGCAGTGCAGCGAGGCAGTTGAGCAATCAGAGCTGATTCTTTGGGCTTGTAAGATGCAAGGTTTATATGATCTCAGTTCTTTGATCTCCCATCCTAGATAATATAGGTCATCTCTTCAGGGAGAAACAACAAAGACCAAATGAGGCAGAAAATACCATTCAACCCACCTCGCTGGATCAAGAAGCAGATAGTCCCTCCGATGCAGATTCATGGACCACAACATATAGACACGGTCCATCAACTGTGTATGGATGAGAGAAAAAGCAATTTATAAAAAAAAAGTGAATTATTGCATTTGTCATTTCCTATTCTGCTGCCTGTATGCAGAGCCTGTTCAGACTGAGTAACCATGGCAACCGTTTTTTAATGGCCTCGCAAAACACCTTAGAAGAGGTTCCTTTTTATCTGGGCTAGAGGGCTGGGACAGAGGCAGTGGAGAATCAAATGAGAGGGCATAAGAGACAGCTGACAGGTTTGTAAATAGAATATTCTTTGCAGTTGACGTCTTTATAAAACGATGGACATGCAAAATGGCAAGAATATGGGAAATACAGAAAAGAGGACATAAGATGTTGTCAGTTTTTATAGCTAAGCCAAATGTCCAGGAAATCCTATTTCGAGATTCTACTTGAAAATGTACAATCATTGCATGCACTTCAGCTGTAGTGATTCATTCTGGCACTGACATTCATTGTAAAGAAGCGTGGTCTCTGTGTCCTGGAGGACGAGTCCAGTCATGTGGAATACAGCAGGCGTGAGCATGATGGGAGGGAGGCATAACCAGCTGGGTCTTCTGCAGGGGTGAGCCGGAGCCCATGCCAGGAGCTGACAGAACCAATCAGGGAAGAGCTTGGGCTTCAGCCATGCATGCTACTCTGCCCATCAGAGGAGCCCGGGTCAAGGGCATCTGCAGGGGTTCACTGCCATGGATACAACAGCAGTCATGTGACATTACCTGAGCAGGTAAACCAAGTGGAAGGAATGTGGTGTCTTGGCATTGGATGTATGACCTTCATTGACGTCAACCCTCCTCAGAATAGGCAGAGGCTGCAGGGTGACAAAGCAAAAATCTTGCCATGTTTATTTGTCTGACTAGTAGCTAAAGCATTGCTTGTATAATGAAGGAATAAAAAATAAAAAAATGGATTTCTACATTGTTCTCTCAAAACAAGTTGTGGAGAAAACAAGAACTTTGGGTCTGAAAAAAGAAGAACACAGTCTTAAAATCATGTAGGCTATGGCAGGAGAAGTCAATCGTCATTTCAGTACAATCCTATAAGGGGATTTTTTGGCTAATATTTTTGATTGATTTATTGATTTTTTATTTCAATTTTATTTGTAAGGGACAATGTGCAATTAAAACACAAATGTTACCATTTGATGCATTAAACCAGAATCAGCCTTAGGCTTATTTACATGTGCAGTCCCACAGGAAGCACAAATACCAATACAACATTTTAAAAATCAAACACCGCTCAGTGAGTGAAAAACAAGTAACAAATAGCAGTATGTTACATTTTGTATCACAGGTACACACACACACACAATGTGGACAGTATGTCTTCTTCACAACTCCACTCCTTGTTCTATTTTCAGTTGTGTGACACATATGGTGTTACCTCAACTTTATGGTTTCGAAGGTGGTTTGATGGGAGAACAACATGAAAACTCCAGAGTTTTCAATAGATAAATAGACAGATAGATAGACAGATAGATAGATAGATAGATAGATAGATAGATAGATAGATAGATAGATACATAGATAGATACAATAGATAGATAGATTGATAGATAAATAGATAGTCTTTATTGTCCACTGGGGAAATTTATTTCACAGTCTGTACAGGGCCTCACAAATGTTTTTCTTCTTTTGGATTAAGCTCTTTAATCTTATCAAGAGGTTCCACTGAGACACCAGAGCGAGTGACACGGAAACATCACTAAATGATAAATAGATGTGAGATCTGGGATAAAGGACATCATTTCATATAAACAATAACAGCCAGATGACCTTTGTGGTAAACCTCATTATATTTCCTGGAAACACTTTTTAAATTATTATTTTTTCTTTCTTCACACTGGTACTGGTACTGGTCATTACAGTACAATCCAAAACATGATGAGTGCGGGCAGAGGAACATGGGTATAACCACTCAGACATGTTGTATACGCTCTACCATTACAATCTTCTACTGCTAGGGAGAGAGTGAGTTAGAGACAAAAACTGGAGAGAGTCTGAAGAGAGGAAAATAAACAACAAAGCAGGCTGTATACTGGCCTAGAATCAAACAGTCCAGGGTCAGTGCCAACTCATCACTTTCCTCTAAAACACACTTAGAGCTGTGAAGTGTGGCAGGACAATCACCGATCGGCTGATTGACTAATCTTCTGTTTTAACTGCGTTATCGACACAGACTTGTTGCTTATGTGCTCTGACTTTGCTTTAGGTTAATGCACTTAGCGCCCTTGTTGTGCATCATCAGCTACTTACCATACAGAGGGATGTTCTGTAAATAAAAATCAATGAACATGAAGTTCATAGCTGTCTGGGCCCCCAACTTAACTGTTTTGGTCAACTCTCATTTCTCTCATAGCCTTGTTTTCAGCCAGAGCAGATAAGAAAACCCAAACTATTTAACCTGCTCAGCATCAAACTGCAGACGGACACAGTTAGCAACTAGCTTGTAAACATAGTGGAGCATTTAGCTGCTAGAAATGTGTAAATACCATAAACAGAGTTAAAAGATAACCTAGGTAATTTAGCACATGCACTCACCAGGTAGACAGGAAGTTAACTCTCAATCAATGCTCTGCTAATCTTGCTCTGCAACTGCTGGGTGTGCAATTAAAAAGGTGGTGATAAGGCAGTGTTCAGTTAATGCAGGTTTGATACGGTACTCTGGTTAGCTTTTACAGAAAGAACATTGATTAGTCTTTGCTGCGGTTTGTGGTGGTTATTAGATGTGTGTATGGTGTTTTATGTTAGTTTGTAAGGTTTTTGTTGTGCATCTTTTCTTAACTTCATTATCTTTAAGTCTGTGCAGTTTCTTAGAACTCTGAAACATTAAAATAGGTTTAAATTTGTCCCTGCAATATCCTTGTTCCTGCAGCACTGTCACAATAGCAGTAATCCAAAACAACTTGAAATGTTTAAAGCATGGTGACTGCAATGTTTCACAGCCTGTTCAGGCTGACTCGATAGCATCACTCACATCCTGCTGAGTTTTCAGAAGCAACTTTATGTGATTTCATTCCCTTTAAAAACTAATCTCAGCAAAGCTCTATTGAATTAAGCTGTGACTGAAATTAAGTCACTGTACTGTTTGTGGGTCTATTAATGAAAGAGCTCATTCAGTCAACAAACAAGTGTATAAAAGCTCTGCACATTCATATAATGCACCGTTGGACCTGTCTTCCAAGAAAAGCCTCTAAACATCATGATATTGCAGCTATCAGCCTGCGCTTTGATCAAATAATGAATACTGTGAAATACAGGAAAATCTGGCTCTGACATCAGCATGTTGTGTCTTTACTTGCGATACATCAAACAAGCAAACGTTTTCCACTCATTCGCCAGTGCAGCTTCATCTACTTGTTCTTAGCAGAAGGACATCAGATTTGTCTGAAGGGCTTAAACAGTTTATTTCAGAATGATGAGCTCTTGAAGGCAATTTCCCATTTAGGGGCAGACAAATGTAATACCAGATGTTTCCTCTATACATCTGGAAAAATACGTTTGAAGACAGAGTGGTCAAGACCTCCCTGCACAGCCTGACATAATAAGAAGACATTGCTGACACATATGTTTGACAATCAGATGTGCAGGATCTGTCCCTGCAGATCATAATGATGGACAGATGTGCATAAGGATTGAGATCAAATAGGCAGAGAAAGCATAGAGCAGCTTTTTTCTTTTCTTTTTTTTTTTTTTACTAAAGAACCACTCCAGAGTTCTAAAGACATGTGTAGGCTGAAACAAGGATCTTAAGCCATTTTCTTTGGCCATTTGAGGGCCTGAAAGACGCTGAGGTGTCAGATGTTAATTGTGGGTAAACACGGTGAGGCAACCTTGACCGTTACTTTGTTAATCAATCAAATTTGCACTTTCTTTAAGCAGATTTTCTGCCAATTTGTTCTATATTTGAATGAAAATGAGACAAGGTAGGTTCTACTGTTAATGCAGATTGCCCCTCGTCAGCCGTTGGCTACCACATTTGCCTGCTTTGCCTTATTTTCTTAACCTAGGTCTGCCGGGGAACAGGTCTCTTTTGTTAGGTCTGCAGAACCAGAGATTGTGTTGAATTACGGGATGATGCTGGCTCTTTCACCAGATCTCGGACAAGTGGCTCCCATTGGAAGACCTATAAGATCTTCCTTCCAGCCACCCTTTAAAAATACAGAGATAAGGCTCCTGTGCCACGAGACAAGTCCACGCTGCAGAGTTCTACTGAGCTGCATGTAGTTTTCTTTCTCCTCTGCGAGGGCAAGCAACAGCAGCAACAGGATCGGTCTGGGAAAGGATCATAAGAACTAAACATGAGTCACCAAGCTCAACTTCTTTGTCCAGATGGTGGGAGCGAAAGATATAGTTCCAGCACTGCAGACAAAGCCCAGCACACTTTGAACATTTGACCTGTGTTTGACATCCATGAAAAGGAACAGTGACATTAGGCCTTTCTTTGGAAAACCAAAAAAGAAGGTATGGTTTCACAGCTGTATTTCTGCGGAAGTTTCTTATATTAACCAAATGCTCTCTTTGAGGCATGTTCACTTTGTTGCAATCAGGCAAACAAAAAGGAGAAAGCAGAAGATATAGATGGCAGCAGTGGAGGCTCATAGGTAAATAACATTAGTTGCTTGGGAATAAAGAAGTCTGGAATATTGGGATGCTTTTATAAAAGGCTCTGGAATTTTTAAGTTGTATTAATCTATAAGCAGAAAGCAATCTGTTAACCTTTAACTGTGGGGGCTGCAAACCACCCCGTGAATGACTTTGTTCTAGATGTATTTCTTCTTCTAGCAGAGACAAGAGATAAGTTGTGGGGAAAAAATACTATTTTTATTTCATTTTCAGTTCTCTTTAATTTTATTTTTTGCCTTTTGCTCCAAACAAAAACTCACACAAATTGCACACAAAAAAAAACACAGTTTTAGTTTTATTTACCAAGGTTTGAGACATTTGTGCCTCCAAACCAATAAAATTTAAAGGATTGGGATTTCTCTTGGGGTGCACAAAGCATTGAACAAACTACATACAGTATATGTACAATAATTAACAGCTACTTTTCTCTCAAAAACCATTATCTTTTCTGGGTGAACTGACCCTTTAAACACATTTTCCTTTACATTGTCTACTTCATTTTAAAGTGGAGCTGGCCTGGCTCTTGGATTTCCTTGTTCCTTTCACACATCGTCACTGCAAATGCACTCAATGACTGCACGCAACCACTCATTCTAATACAAAGTGAGTCAGCTAGTGAGTCCAGGTTACCTTGTCAGGCATGTCTTTCCAACATACACTATCTCTATGTACTACTAATCAGCACCCGATGAGCATGCAGCACATCTAAGCCCAACACTGCTCTACATCTCAACACATACACTATCTTGACATCTACCTTCTCCCCCTTCGACCCCCTTTGTCTGCTCACCGTGTTGCGAGTGCTGAACACAGGCAAGCTCAGCTCAATATTATGCGTTGGAAGATAAAGGGACTGACTCCCTGCCATGCCGAATCTATCCAGAACGCTATTACGGTACCATGGCAACAGATGAAGACACGCAGGCCTCTTCTGATGGGGGCACCGCTGGTTTACTCGTCTACTCTTCTAGACTGACTGGCAGGAGAGCTCTACCGGGGCTGCTATGGCAACAGATGCAGAGAGAGGCTGTTGGCAGTCACGGCAACATGGAGGCCAAGTCATCAGTTTCTCCCTAAATTGCAGGAAATTAGATTGACTTCGATGGGAACTTGACCTTGGGCAGATTCCCAATATAGCTTTGCATCTGGAGGAGTTTGGACATGATTGGAATTGATATTCTGACACTAGAGTATGTGTGTGTGTGTTTGTTTGTTTGTGTGTGCATATATTTTTTGCTTGTTTGACTTACAAAAAAAAAAGGAAAATGTGATGCAATATGCCAGCCATACACCAAACTAGGCTATCCACTTGTAAGTTGACACTGAGCTTGCTACTTCTAAAATATGTAGTCTCAAACTACTGAAATATGTATGCCATATCTGTGCCAGGGAACAGTTTCTCCCGCCTTTTCACTTTCAGCCTGTAACCAAGAGCAGCCTACAACAGCACCAGCAAACTCAGAGGGCTGACAATGCAATCACATCAAACCGTCAGGAGAACAGGAACAATGTCAGGAGAGCGGAAACGTCTTACTCTCCCCCCACCATCTGCATGAAAATGGAGGACGTGTGAGATATGGATTTGTCTCAGATGGGAGAGCTTGACAGGGGTGCTTATTGTATGTTGAGCTGGTTCATTGATTGATCACTCGCTCTCCCTTGGCAAAAGCTCGAAAGCAAGTGCTCACAATTATTGGAAGTGGGCTCAAAACAGCTGCTGCATCATTCTCCAATAGAATGACTAGGATGTAGGAATGATAAGAAGATATTACATGTTAAAAATGGCAACTTGAGATATTTTGAGCTTTGGGCATATTCAGGTCATGTGAGTGATAATTTAAAGGTGATACATCTGATCTTGGTCACTGCAGTTGTAGTTAATTAAAATATGCAGAATGAAAAGCCACATGAGGGCTGGTAAAGATGATGTCCACTTCTGCTCTCTGACAGATTGGCATCCCAGTCTGTGCAATTGTTTGTGGCAGAAAAGTAAGAGGGGGGGGTGTTGGTGGTAAAGAGAAGAATTCAGGCAGAGAGAGAGAGAGAGAGAGAGAGAGAGAGAGAGAGAGAGAGAGAGAGAGAGAGAGAGAAAGAGAAAGAGAGTAATCCAGTCCCTGTAGATGGAAACAAGCTGTTGTGCTCCAGTTGCTTCAGCTAACCTTTGACCTGTGTGTGGATCTGCAGTTTTGTTGTGTTGTATATGTGCACACGTGTGAGAATCAGCAGTGATGTATGTGACAGTGCTGAAGGTTTGTTTTGAAGGAGGCTGGTGGCTATAATTCAGAGAGGATCTTGGTTATGAGAGAATACACCACTTAATCTTTCGTCTGCAATCGTAGAGTGATTAATTATTCATTGGTTGGTTCATCATATTGTTACATCAGCACAGAGGAGACTGAGAGGAGTGTGAGAAAGTATGTTCATGAATTCCATATGCATAGTCAAGATGGAGGATAAAACTGTAATCTTATGTCTCAACACAAACTCAACACTCACTATTTTAATGTGTATCATAAATAAAATCTGTATTTATGATACTGATTTTATGTATATGTTAAGTTTAGAAGTGTTGAGCAATATATACCTTAACAGTATGAATACAAATCTGAAATATCAGCTCTCGTCATTATCATCAGATCATTTCATTCCTTTCTGAACTCTGTCTTTCCAAGATTCCTGATACATGGTGTTTGGGGAATAAAATGTTAATCATTTGAATTTAATATGAGCATGGAAGCAAATGATTTGATGCAAATTGAGTCTATCACAGAGTTAAGAGTGCCCTCTACTAGCTGCTGTTGACTTCAGCTGACATTGTGCAGCTGAGAGCTTTGCCTGCCATCTCCTGGACATGCGATGACACTGAAGCAAAGCCAACGCAACCTTGCACTTCTCAATTGCAGCTAAAAGAAAATTCATTCCCAAATGTAATGCATACCGTTTTGAAAAAAAAATAATGTAAAAATGATTCTTGCAAAATGATGCCCGAGACGAAAGTTAAATTCAATGTCAAATTACAACTGAGGTTTTGGTATACACCTATGAGTATCAGTTAGATTGTCTTCATGTTTGCAGATGTTTTGTCTCTTTGTCATCATTTTGCATCCCTTTGAGATCATTTTGAGTCCCTGTGTGGTCTTTTTTGTGTCTCTGGTCAATTGGGGGTATCTTTGTGGTTTTAACTTGTTAACTTGGGGCATCTCATTGCGGATGTTTCGACCCAAATATGTTCCTTTCAGAGGCACCTGGCCTCTCTGTCTGTTCAGTAATCAATGAATGCTAAATATTTAATATATGCGGTTATTGAAAATGTCATGTTAAGGAAACACCTGTGTTTATGCCTTACGCCCAGATGAATGACAGGAGGACTCAGAGACCAATCTAATGAATTAACTTTTGAAATGTCTTGGCTTTCCATATATTTTTTGGACTGTAAGTGGAACAAATCTCAGTCGCTGATTGCATATGATATCAATTAATGTGCAGCTCGGTAAGCGTGTGTTTGTGTGTCCAGATGTAGTCCCTGTGCTTCTGGACATTAGCTCAGGGAACATCTGGTGTGGACTCTCCCAGCAGCTCAACTCACATCAAGCCTCAGCAGCAGCAGCAGCAGCTCCGTCCCTTTTTTGCTCCAACTCATCTGCTCCCCCGGTCTCCTGAACAGAGAAATAATTCACCAGCAGTCATGCAATGAAATATGAAACCATCCCTGGTGCCACAGCGCCTGTAGCTCCGACCAACTGGAACAGTCTGTAAAGGGAAAAGATGAGACCTTCAGCTTCCATGAAGATGTGCCAAAGATTTCTCTTTTTACAGAGAGTCCTTAAGGTGCTGCTGAAGCCTGTAGAGACAAACCAGTGCTTTAAGAGCCAATAAAATCCAAATATCACATCTTTTAATTATTCGGACACTGTTAGCTGTGTCTTTTTTGCACCTACAGTGTGTAACACAGGGAAATTGTGTGTGAGTTTTTAATACAGTGACTTGGTAATCAGCCGTCCAAGTCTTTATTTCTAGGACTAATACCAGTAGAATTGCCTAGATGCATGATGTTTGCATAATACATGCTCAATTGAAAAATGGCATACCAAACTGAAAAGCAGCTTTACACTGGCATCTTGTGGTTGAAATATTTATAGTCTTTTGCAGCATGGTGCTCTGTTGCAGCTTTAGCCACAATTTATTTTTCTTCACAAAGAGTCTCATACTAATGTATTCACTTAACAATCGATGCAGGTTACTCCTGATTTAAAAAGCCCCTCAGAACTTCAGTGATTAATAACAGCTAGAAGAAATGGAATTGTCATTACATAACAATTCTATGTAATACCACATGGATGTTAGACACGGACCGCTTTGTTTGAGAGCATTGTTTATATACGATAGATGTTGGCATACATGATCAATTCCCAACTAGTTCTTAATAGTCCTATACCAAGGTTGCTATACAAGTAATAAAAGTAACAGATAGACACATACATACACTTTTCAGTCCCAATGTAGCATTTTATTTTGCTTCTCTAAATGCAATTTAGCATTACTTCTTTAGCATTTATAGCTGTGTTCAGAATAATAGCGGTGTGTTTTAAAAAGTGAATAATGCTCGAATAGCTTAATTTGATGAGATCAATGCATTGGGAGCACTGCACATTCAATTCCAAATCAAAACATGACCAAAATTGATCAGATATGTTTTATACCTTTACAGAAAGTGAAGAAAAAGGAATATTAGGATGTTCAAAAAAAATAGCAGTATTGGCATTTTTCTTTACAAACTGTATAAACTGAAAAATGTCTCGAGGATTCATGAGGTTTGTGATGTTGGACTGCTGTTATTTTGAACACAACTGTCCATTGGGAGTAACCTGTATTGATTGGTTAGTGTACAAGCAAAAGCAGTAGGAGCTTATTTGCTCTCTCATTGCAAAGAAATTAAGATATGAAGATATTACGATTTTTTTTCTCATTATTATGGCAGAAAATACTGGAACCTTTCATGCAAGTAAATTATATCTGTCCCTTGTTGGATCCCATATAATTAAGTTTAATCTTGATGTAGACTTACCAACCTTTCCAACTGTGCAGTGAAAGAAACGTGCTATTAAAGTGCCCGTAGTATGAGAAAAAAAATCAGGTATTTGGGGTGTTATTTTGTGTCTCTGGTGCTTCCACACGCATACAAACTTTGAAAAATAAAAACTACCCATGCTGTTTTAAGTGAGATCCAGATTTCTGAATGTGTCCTGCCTTCAGTCTCCAGTTGAGCTGTTCAAAATCTCCACGGCCTTCATTAGCATGCTGGCGCTAGATGGCTAGCTCATTCTAAATGGCAAAACACTGCTACAACACACACTTGTTTACCATAATCTACAAAAGAACTACTTCCATGTCCCTGCTCTGCAGGTATTCCACAAATACCCCTCGTTTAGAAGAACCCTCCCAGCTAATCCTGCCTTGTACAGACAGAAAGTTGGAGAATCAGTTAGCTAGCTGATGTGGTCTTATCTAGCTACTGTGTATGTGCAACTTCCAACAAAGATAGTATAGAAGTGAGATGTCTTACTCTATAGCTAAAACAGAGACCTAAACACACTGGGTGAAAAGAGGAACTGGAGCAATATGCAGCACAACATAAATGTTTTTTTTGGAAAATGAAACCATGTAAACCTATTCTGGTACATCCTCAAAATACAATTATGAACCTTTAAAATTAGTATAATATGGGCGCTTTAAAATATTGCAAGCATCTCACTTATTTAGTTATAAAACCCCTGCTATACTGTACCACTCCAAGTAAGACTAAAAAACGGCTTGGACACTGTCACATGTATCCGACATGAATAATGTCATACGTAAAATTAATTGTTTTCCTTCAGTTTACACAATGCATTAGTCTAGGACGGTGCAGGAAAGTTACTCTGGAACACCACCAGGGGGAGACAAACCCAAAAGAATAAAAAGGCAGTGGTCCAGGAGATCCAGAAACAGTATATTTAACTGATGTTAGCTGTGTCACAAATAAATTAGATTATAATAGAAAACAGTAGGCCGTATTTATATATTTATTATAAGTTTTCTCTCACTGTTTTTATAGTTGGTAGGCCTGTATACAAATTGGATGTACTTAACCATTTTTACAGGTAATGTTCCAAAACTTGCACAGAGGGACATCAATTAAAATACAGCTACATTTGTTTCCAAAGATTTAATACCATTTTTTTTTATATAGATGTTCCTAGAGCTGTCTAACCATTGATCAATGTTTCTAAATGTCAGTTATAACAAAACAAGTGTTGAGTAGGAGAAGTGTATCAAAAGCACACTCAAACATAAAGTACATTTAGTACCAAAACAGATAGAGTAGATTTGAGTACTTATTGTGTCACCTTTCCAGTGAGAGGGCACTACTTCCTTCTTACAATTAATCAACAAGTTAGATCAATTAATGTTTCCACTTCAAACCACACAGTTTGCCTCCCTCTACATTAACATTAAACCTGAGGAGCCGGTTTTGCCAATCTATTATTTGTGAACGATTTAGGTTTTTGTTACAGCACTGCAAGTCCTTGACGAGCTTTTTAGGAGGTCACCCTTTGATTTAACTCTGAAAACAAGCTCAGGTCTATTCTGGCAAATCAGCCATAGTATAAAGACTAACAGTTAACTGTCACCCTGGCTTGTTCAACACATTTTGAAATTAATTGGTAACCATCTCAGATGTTTGTTCTGATTCTGACTTCTCAATGTCATTAGACATCAACACATGTAAAACTTGTTTTTGTAAGGAACCTTTTGAAAATGAGTTTGCAGATGGGCCAAATGAAAAATAACTATATAGTTTAAGGTAATAACGCTTGCGGATCTTATTTAAATAAATAAATGGAACAACTTTAGAAAAATATTGCATCTCAATATCTCACCACTTACAGCCTTAAAACTTTACCACAGAGTTAAATCAACAAATAAAATCAACAAATGTAATTTTGTATGGAAGTGTTCATTGTAATGGTGATGCATTTTACTGTGAAAGGTCGTGTGGCAAACAAACAAAAAAATCCTTAACTCAATCAAATAACGGTAAACTGAAGGTAAACAGTTAAAGTGTGACCATCAACTGCACCCCGGTGTTTACTCTAACAGTACATGAGCTCAGAAATAGTCCGAATAGAATTGTTTTGTTTCTAGGTGTTAACTATAAAAATACATATTTTGGCCTTATACCTGTCAACAGTATGACCAATGCATCATTTTTACTGTAACTCTTACGAAATCTTTGAACTGCAAAGTCCCAAGTCAGATGGTTTACCTGTTTGAAGTTGTATTGTTGTCCAATCATGGTCCTGTGTTGTGACTGTTCAGCCTTTGAGAACGTAGATTTCAAATTCATCCAACAAATGCTTCTAAACAAACCGTATTAATTTGCTAAAATGCAGGAAAGCCATCAAACACATAATGACTTCAGATAAAGTCATGAAAACAGAACACTACTGTAGCTTCTTTTTAAAGTTGTGAAAATGTAGGCAATTGTGTAATTCCTCATATATCCAACAGATGTCCCTCTTATAACATATTTTCCAGTTCCACTCAGAAAAGATTCAGGACTACATAATCCAATGTCTATATTGTAGATACATTTATATATCTTTCGTCTTTACATTTGAATTGGTCTGTCACACAATAGGATCAATAAAAGCACACAATACAGTCAAAAAATCAACGTGTAGAACATATGATTGTCACTTACTGCGAGTCACAAAAAAAGTACATGTCGTGAATAAATAATCTACAGAAATATGTACAATATGCACAACAAGAATTTAAATGGAAGTGCAAATAAAGCTTTCGATCCCGGTACAGGAAATAAGGTAAGCGGATGTAGACTGAGCCAGCTGTCCCCAACATACAGCATGAAGCAATAATCATTTAGAAGTCATACACTTACAGGACATTTAGTAACATTTAGGCTTTGAGTTCCTGTATTTAATGACTTTTAATAATGAGTTGAGCAAAAAAAAAAACAATTAAAAAAAATCAGAGACCACATTAACATTATGTACAGTGTATTGCATTCCATGGAAAACGGTAGAGTATTTAATGCTCATTGTCCAATGAGGAATCAAGGCAACAACCACAGGACTACAGGCGGCTGAAAGAGATAGGAGGCAGAAAGAAAGAGGCGTCCAGAGAGGAGACCATTCACTGCAGAGGAAGAAAAAAAAAAATCATTGTGCTCCTGCTGGCTTCCTTAGCCGGTACCGACAGGCTGCGATATTTAACACTGTACAACTCAGTTACCGTTCCCAATCTAGACCAACTAGAAGAAGAGAGCTGGTCAAACGAGCTGCATGTATGGTTGTATGTGTGTGTACCTTGCTCCTGTCTGGTCAGTCACACACACACACAAACACTTAACACAACGCACACATGTGAGCTGAAGTCTTCTGTGAGAACCCAAACTTTAAGTCTCTGGGGGGTTCAGTAGCTCTGAGTTACCCAGAGTTCAAGTACTCCAGTGCCACTTCATAGCAAAACTTGTACTGGTCCTAGGAGACAAGGAGAAACAAATGGTCAGTTGCCTGTTTGACAATCCAGATTTAGAGTGAATATTAAAAAAAATTACAAAAAACTACTAATGTTTCTTGGACTAAACTTTGGTATAATCGGATTTAAATAATGTTGCAGATAGCGTTTAGGGATATTTTCACTGTAACATTTAATATATATATAATCTAAAGGGATTTAAAGCCACACAAGTATGAAATACAATTTTAATAAGACCTGTCAAACAGGATTTATCTTCTGTAAATACCAATTGGTTAAGATGCAGAATATCTTGACGCGGGTACATATAAATTTGGGTAACTTGTTGGCCACAAGGAAGTCTAATTTAATAATTTCTAAAGGGGAAATACACAGATTTACACATGAAGGTCAATAAAATCCCACCAGGGAGTAATACTCAACAGCTGCCTTTAGGAGTATCTTAGCTCTGGCTTGGAAATGATACATTTATGACAGAAAGCCTACGTTAGAAACTGGGAGCGAGGATTTTGAAGGTGGCGGCTACTTTCTGGTCCTTTGTGAGGTTGTAATAAACTAATAGGTCTGACAAAAGTGCTACTGCAGTGCCCCTCACCAGCAGGTCCACCATGTTGGGTTTATTGTTCCTTAGTGTTTTGACAGCGTGGAAAACATCCACAGAGCGCTGGTGTTGAAGCATCTCGCACACAATGCTGATGGCACAGAATGTCCCACTCCGGCCGCCTCCATTACTAGAGTTGTTACAAAGGAGTCGAGCATTAGAAAATAAAAAGTGGCATTTAAGACAAGTTCAGTTTAACACAGAAAGGTTGACAATATAGCTGACAGAGGGGTGAGGAGTTCCATAGCTTTCTGATGCAATAAAACTCTTCCGTCACTAGGTGGAGATGTTTCATTTTTAATGGCAGAATTGACTTGCTAACTTACAGACAGTGGACCACTGTGCGCCCCTCGCCCCCATCATACTCTTCCTGCCACTTGTCCACCTGTCGGATTAGCTTGAGGAAGGAGCGTTTGGACATGGGCGTGTCTCTGTACATGGGCCAGCCCAGAAACTGGAACTGCTGCACCATCCGGTAGCCGTCCTGAGGCTGGAGGGGAAGGACACACCGGTTATCCCAGGTTAACCCACAGTAGGGGGAGGATGGGGGATGGGGGTGGTTGTTGGGTTAATCGCGGCTGTGAAAAGATGCAATCAGAATGCAAAGATGCAGCTAAGCTAAGCCCCAATGGCAACCAATGGGACAAGAGATGGATAAGGGCACGAGGAGTCACTGAAGAGATGAATGTGCAGATAGACGGATGGTAGATGAGCACAGTCACAGCTGGAGACAGATAGTTAAGATCTGAGCGGCAGACACTCTAAATCATACTCCAGACATATCGATCAATAGCAGTTGACGCCACTTAATACGTTGGTGACGCCTCTGCTGGCCAGACGCTGTTATAACACGTTCATATGAGGAGTGATTGTTGACAACAGCAGGCAGATTGTCGGGGTAAGAAGCTTACGCAGGTGACTGCAGGTGACGCTGGCACGGGTCAGGACCCTTTCTGTGCATTTATGTCTGGTAGCTCAAAAGGAAAGGGTCAGAAACCATAGTCGGACTTGTAGTGGTATCTAGCCATGCCTCGTTTTGGTTTTAATGCCAAAGTTCTGAGATATATGTGTCATTGAGATTTAATACTCCACTCCAATAAAAAAAAAAAATTGAAATTGGTTTGTGGTGCTCACATTTGAACTGAAATATGATATTTTAAAGCTGCTTTTGGATGGTCAAAACGCTGTCATCAGCTTTAATAGGAAACTATTTCTTCATTAGAACGTATTTCCAATAAAAACGGTTTCCAGCAAGGTCTATGAATTATCTAGAACAGTGGCTGTCAATCTTGGGGTCAATCTTCTGTTTCCCCCAAAGGGAAACAAGATCAATCTGAGCACTCTCAGGATGATTAAAGGGATAAGAAAGAAAATATATATTTCTTTTACAACAATGTAGCAGTTTTTCTTCTGACTTTCCTTTTTTCTTGTGAAATTTTTTGATACAAATCATTAAAATAAATGAAGAAAACAGGTACCATTTAATCTTAATCATAGGAATCTTTGATTGAATTTCTCACCAATCATGTCCACACTTCTTCACGTCAACCTGTGACAAGTAGACATTGCTGTATTCTACATACATTTGGAGGGGATTATGAAAATATCTGTTTAATTCTCTTCTACCCCATTAGTTATCTTGTGACCCCGATTCATCTTGTTAACCAGGGCCGGAGCCAGACATTGTAAACATTCGGGGATCAGCTCAAACCTCGGGGGGTCCGGGGGCATGCTCCCCTGGTGAGATTTTTGTTTCTCCATGTATGGCAGCTACAGTATATGCACTATTTTTTCAAGCCATGACTTAAATCTGTACATCATTTGGTAAAAAAAACACGAGTTGTCAAGGAAAAAGAATCATCCTGTGGAGCCTACATGCCTGTTTTGTATCTAATTGTTCTCCAAATGTCGTTGTCATTCTAAAACCAGAACAAAACAAATGTTAAAGGATGACTCATTTTTACTTCTGAACCTAAAAAGTGTCAAAGAGTGGTCTGGAGTTACTTTCTTTTAAGTTACATGACGTAGGTAGGATATAGGTGACAATTTTTGGGTGGCCCTATAGATAGCAATATCTCCCCAGTAATAGAACTTTTGTTCCATCGATTTGACGATCCAGTCAGAAAGACGGAGCAATGACACAAACTTGAAGGTATTTTAAAAAGCTTAAAACATTTGGGGGATTGTTTTGTGGTGGAAAAGGAAATCTCAAAAACAATGTCTCAAAATGGGGTGTATTAAAACTAAAACCCAAACTGTTCACATGGCTGTCTAGTGTATTGAATGTGTTTTTTTGTCATAATTTGGGCAAAGTGACCCTTTGAGGTACAGTCACCCTCTACCCAAAAGGTGTTGATTAAAGCAACAGTCAGTTCAACTTCTACCTACAAACTACGTGTGAAAGGTTCTCAAGCTGTCTGAAAGACATGTGACTTGAGGCAATCACACCTCGGTCCAATCACTGTTGCAGAGGCATGGTTAAAGAACAGAATGACTCTGCCTCTACACAGCTTGAATGGACAGGCCGGCGTATGAGTGGGACGTGTGAGGTGTGCATTCACAGAATAAATTGGCTGTTGTGATCACCCCAGAGAAGACAAGTTATAAAAGTTACAAAAAATGGGCAGCAGAGCAGAAAAACTTCAAAAACGCATTAATGTGGTGTTAGTTGTTTTCTCCTGAACACATGATTTTCCATTTAAAGCGTGACCGTACCCGTGCTGCATTGTAGATCCGAAATATTCTGCTGATGATGTCCTCCTCCAAGTCAGCAGAGACAAACTCTACCTGGATGGGACCATGGCGGTGGACTCCGTTTTCTGGCCAGTACTGTAGGCACAGCTAAACAAAACACACACACACACACACACACACACACACACACACACACACACACACACACACACACACACACACAGGAAAAACCAAAGATAACCGAAGAAGATTCATTAGCTACAGAATTCAAACTATACTTGCTGAAGCCGCTGGCATTGATTTCAACTCCTCACACGTAGATGAAAAACAGGTTTATGTGTGATTACAAAGTTTGAAGTCATGTGACGAGCTTTCTTTTTAGAACAGGATGAATTGCTTCTTCACAGGAGAACATTCAAACAAAAGCTGGAGAGTATGTTTGGTAGACCAAACACTTATCACAGGTGCGCTCCAAGTAAGAGTTTTCTCAACAGTTTTGTTCAACAGAAATTCCTGAAAAACCTTGACTAATTGGACATTCTTTCTTAAAAGCTGACTTTTGCCTATTTATCTGGCTGAGAGAACATTTGAGAATCTGCTATGCAATGAAAAAAAAAAAATCAAAAAGATATATTTATAAGGAAGAAAATCCGGGCAGACTTCGTGCATGGCGGATTAAACAACAGGAAACAGAAAGGGTAATAAATTTCATTGAGGAAGCCAATGGAAATACTATTGTTGACCTGCTGGAAATTATTAGAGCTTTTAAAATGTTTCATGAAAATCTCCTAAACCACAGTAAATTACTAATGGGCCTGTTCAAACTTAATTTAAAAACAAACTCAATACCCCCCAAATCTCTGAGGAAAGTAAAACAAAGCCTGGATTAGAAGCTATAGGTGCAATGAAGGCTGGGAAAGCAGCAGGCCCGGATGGCCTCACAATTAATTTATATACTGTAAATACTCTAAAGATAAATTGGCAACGCTTTATGAGATGTTCCTAGAATCCTACAACAATGGCTACCACTTGGCCTAAATGAGAGAGGTTTAAACATCCTGCTTTCAAACCAGGAAAACATAACACTACGTGTGAGAATATGCAACCTATAAATTTGATAAACACTGATACATGAAATCTTCAGATAATTTTGGAAAAAAGGTTAGAGGGTGTGATTCCAAATACTGTGGGCGATGACCAAATGGATATGTAAAGAAAGGAAGGGAAGGATTTCCAGATGTAAGGCGTGTTCTCAGGTGAAGATAGAAGATAAAGACACGGCTCTTCTCTTGCTTGGCGCGGAGAAGGCCTTCGATAGGGTTGAGTGGACTTACATCTTTGACGCTCAATAGCTCTTTATAGCTCAATTTGTTTTTGAAAATGCTTTCCTTAACCGGATCAAACTGTTACATCTAAACCCTATAGCTGTGGTACTGACAAATGAAGTGGTGTCTGAGCCCTTCAATATTACAAGAGGTTGTTCCCAAGGTTCTCCTCTATCACCACTTCTGTTCATACTAGCTATTAAACACATCCATACCAGCACTGTCACATCTAATCGGCCTGTTTGGTAGTATCTCTGGATTTAAATTATATGCTTCAAAATCATAAATAATGCTGCCTAAACGGAAATGCATGACAATATATAAACCAATATGTTTTTACTTTCAAGATCTCATCCATGTGACAGATTTGGACATCAAAATAACAACTCGTTTAGAAACTATAGCACCAACAAACTGAAGTAATAGTGAACCTCAGTACATAAATCTATAGAAAGGTAGATGCCCTTAAATATGTCCATGATAGGGAAAATAAATGGATTAAAAATGAACATATTGCCTAATGTCATGTTTATTTCAATATATCTCTCTTGTGCCACCTGCAGGAATGGTTAAGAAACTCAGCACTCTTCAGGAAATATATGGAATGACAAATGTCCTCAAATTCACTTCTCTCTGCTGTACCTTCCATTTGATGCTGGGTGACTGAAATGTTCAGAACTTTATTGGTACTATGTATCAACACTATTGAGAACATTAATGTTCTGTTTTTCTTCTGGAGAGGCTCCTTCTTGGATGGACATAGAATCCGACTTGTTTAAGGTACTATTGCATTTGTATCTGTATTCAGCCAAGCTAAGTACTTTGTGGGGCAATGTTTCATTTAAACCAGGCAAGCTCGATGCAGTATTCCAGATATGGGCAAAGAAAGCAATAAGCATGACGTCTTTAAATAAAGTATTCTAATGACCTCTGCAGAAATCTCTCTGATATGTGACATTCAAAGGAAACTTTTTTTAATTTTATTTTTTAAAATATCTCCAAGTGATAAACTTTGTTTATTCAATGCAAAACCAATCAGTCAGGATTCCAACACTAACTTTGTGAAGAAATTATAACAAACAATTGCAACAAGAGGGGTTTAATTTCTTCAATTTATAACTGGAATGCATCTGGCTCTAAAGAAACATCGATCGACTTGAGACACGGTGGGTGGACTTAAAAGAGGACATTTCAGAAAACGATTGGAAGGAAACTTTTGAAGCATCCCAGAAAAAAACAGCATACTCTAATTTTAAGCTACACAATGTAATTGGCTGATGCAGACATAAAATTACCCTGTTAAATTGAATAAAAATGGTTACATACCTGACCTTTGTTTTAAAAGCAACGAGGCTTAAGGAACACATATGCACTTGGAGTGTGACAAAATGAAAACAATCTTTTTCGAATTTTGCTGTTGCCATCAACGGTCTCTAATGCAATACTTCAAAATGCGCAAAAAATGAAACGTTGAGGGAAACGTGACTTATGACTGCTCGTGAACTGCAATCAACCAGAGCCAAAACTAAGCACTGTCCACCGGCCGGCACAAACTCTCATTTTACAACTAAACATTACACTATAATGTTTCTGAGAACATTTGAGGTAAGAAAAAGACACTACAGTAAGATAATCTTGATTCATATTTGATCCCGACTCCTTGGCTCTGATTAGTTGTTTTTGTTTGGGCATGGTACAACCTTGCAAATGCCATTACAAGCGTAAGGGAGAGAATGTGATTTTTTTCACAGATTATCTGTCAAATGTAGTACTGGCAGGATATAGTGACGGTTTGAGGAAGCATGACAAAAAGTTATTTTTTAATTATAAATTAACCTCGAAATTGGCTGTTTTATCACCATTTGACTTCATTGTCTATTGAATACTTCTGGCTTTTGAATTGCTTGATGGACAAAACAAGTTATCTGTAGACGTCATCTTGGGCTTTGGGTAACTTTGATGTGAATTTTTGCCATCTTTTAACAGTTTATAAAAGTATTCAATTGGTAAAACATTTGAAAAAGCAATCAATAGATTAATGTAAAACAAAACATAATCCATAGCATTAGTTAGAAGCATTAAGAAGCAGTCATTGATAGCATTGCTGACTGCTTTGTCAGCAGTGGTAAAAAGTGCAGTGAGATAAATAACCCCCTGGGACAGCATCACAGGAGTCGAAAAATCTCCCCTATTTCCACTCCTCATGAGAGAAAGCCCAGTTAAGAACATGCACCTGCAGAGCACAGCGCCGGCCTCACAGCATTAATAAGACTGTTGGAAGTGTACACGCACAGATGGACAGATGCTGCACAGACAGACATGCCTGCATGCAGAGTCATGAACAAACAAGACATACGTGGCGGCTGTGGCTCAGTGGTAGAGCGGTTGCCTGCCAATCGGAAAGTTGGGGGTTCAATCCCTGGCCCTGCAGTCACATGTCGAAGTGTCCTTGGGCAAGACACTGAACCCCTAGTTGCCCCCAATGCTGCACATCGGAGTGTGAATGTGTGTGAGTGTTTATCTGATGAGCAGGTGGCACCTTGTACGGCAGCCTCGGCCACAGTGTATGAATTTGTGTGAATGGTGAATGTTTCCTGTAGATGTAAAAGTGCTTTGAGTAGTCGTTAAGACTAGAAAAGCGCTATATAAATACGGCACATTTACATTTACATTACAAGAGAAAAAGAGACTACCTGAGAAGACTGAAATTAACAGGAACGCGCATATAAAATGGCCACACAAATATTACGCTCACTACACAACACACAAAAGAGCACAAACACATCAACAGTCTGAGTGGCAGAAAGCACTTTCTAACTTCCTTTGAAAGCCTGTCAAAATTTGACAAATTCAACAGATGCAAAAACAAAGATGCTGATGGAGAAGATAGTAAACCCCAACCTCCCTCATCTCCATCTATGCCTTCATCCCCTTCCTCCCTTCCCACCTGTGCAGTTTCCTTGGCTGGCTACAGTGAGAATATTGAATGAAAGGCCTTTTCTATCCAGCCAGGCAGTCAGTCACCGAGGGAAAGGGGATTTGGATGGGGAGAGCAAGCCGGGCTTCAGGCTTTGATCCACGGGTGTTATGACAGAGCCTCAGGCTGAGAAATCTGGATAGTCTCTTCCACATCCCTGTCTCTCCATCTACCCGCGCTTTAATGGCAAGTCCTCTTCCACTCTGCTGCATCCACCTCATTTCAAACACATACTGTATACACATATGGGTTTGGCAGTCTATCCACCCTACCCAGGTTCATATTGAAATAAAGCAAACAAAAACAGCAATCTCTCGCTGGATCCAGTTCCCACGCTGTCCTTTTGTGTGACTTTATTAGACTCAGACTTCTCATAAAAGAAACTACTTCATCTGTATGTCAGTGTGTTTCTTGCAATATCCCCTTGAGGATTATTTTGTGTTATGTAATGGTTTTATGCACACGAATCAGGTCGGGTTTACCTGGGCTGGGTCGACGTCGTTGAGCATTACTATGGATGTGCAGTGGTAATCCAGCACCAATCTCCAGAAGTCCTTAACTGTGTTTGGTAACGGGTGCTGGGTCACTATGAATGCAGACGGCTGCTTGTAACTCTGGAGAAAGACGGAGGGAGAAAAAGAAGCAAGAGCGATTAGAAACACTGTTGCTAAATACACCTCAATGTTTTCTAATGGAGATTCCATGTCCAGGGAGATTATATTAGAACACTGAACTTTTAATGTGGTTTCTGGCTAGCTCAGTGGGGACTCAGATGATCATGTACCTGAAAGGTTGCCTGCTGAATCCAGACAAGAGACAAAAAAGTCCATTAGTGGACATGAGCTTTGTAATGGTGTTCTTTGTAAGGTTCCCCCTGAATACATTTAACACTTGAAAATTGCTATACATTGCATTTAGGGTTTATTTTGAGTTGTCCCTTGGTGCATTTTAGACAGTCCAGTTAGCTCAAGTCTCTTGTATGTCTGTTTTGATGAATGATAAGGACTGGCGCAGTGCCGCTCCTGATTGGCTGATTTTCACCAGCCAGTTTTACCAGCCTGCAGAGGTCGTCCTTCGTCACAATGTCCATGAGGGTAGTCTAAATTAAAACAACATTCAACATTTTAACTTTTGATTATGTAGCTTGATCTTCGTTTTGTCATGAGTTTACATTATTTAATTCTAATTTAATTTCTAATTGTGCAATAGTCTAATTTGCCGCGTGTTGTTTCCAAGTTCCACTTTGTAGCTCTACTGTTAAACATCTGACTGTCATTGGTTTTTGGACACAACTCTTACTCTTTTTTTAACTCCTGTTATTTACTTACATAATCTCCCCATATATTTATTTTTAACTTATCCACAACAACTTGTCAGTATAATACATTCCCATTAACATAGTCCTTCTGTTTGTTACTGCCTTCTCCTTTGGGGGATGGGTTGGCAGCATGCACACGTAAGTTGTTTTGTCTAGTGATCCTTGTCACTTTATCTCACTCTACATCTTGTGGTGTGGTGGTGTCCATGTGAGACCTAAAAGTTCTTTAAACCCTGAACTAAAGTTTGTTGTTTGAACAGCCACAATAGATTTCATGAACAGCAATGTATTTTCTATCCATTTATTTTCAGGTATTTAAACATGAGCAATGTTTAATATTTACCCAACAGTCCTTTGTATAAGAGGTGGATAAAACCAACGTGAATTACTGTAGCCTCAATAGAACATGATGTTTTCAGTTAACTGTCAAAGGCAAAATACTTGCTTTGGCCACACTGATTAGCGTTGAAGAAAAGCAACATGTGGGACGGTTTCAGCTCACACAGCTGCAATTTCCTGCCTTGTGACTCAGTTTCAATTTACCACTTTAAAATCATAGAAATTAACTTAGATTCCAATAATGCTGGAATGCTCTTTTAAATGACTCTGTTAAGTGAGTATTCCCTAAAATATGAAATATTCACGTCTGTTCATGTCTTACGTCCATGAGTGCAGCGTTAATGTAATTGGAGCTCTCCCCGTCGATGGTGATCAGGAAGGGGAGGCAGCGGTCTGGAGGAAGAACATCCATGCAGCGGTTCTTCTCATGGTTCCTTGGCAGCAGGGCGATGCTGCAGTCCTCCACCCGCAACGTGGGAGTCACCATATTCAGAGTCTGTCAGGGTTGAAGCAGAATAACACACTGTCATACTGACGCAGGAAAGTAGGTACTCAGTTCTTGAGTGTGCCAATTATCTCCCAATATAGTAATTAACAATGCAATTCTCTAATCAGTTACATTAGCGATAGCTCTTACTCCCCTGATGCGACAGTGATTAAACTTAGGGGGGCGATGCATCTCATATAACACCGATTGGTCCAAGGAGGGGGGCTACTATTACAGATTAAAGCAAGGTGATGTATTTGCCACTGATTGGCCCAGAGGGGGACTGCACCATTCATCAAGAGACAACATGTTTACTGTTGTTTTGAACTTATCCTGTACTTAAGATAATGCTTTATTAGGGATTTGCACACAGTGCCTTATTTGCCTTATGTTTAAATCTCCTCACCCTAAACTCCTCTTTAATGGGGCTGGAGTTGGTCTGCGGGTCCAGGCGGTTCATGTCGTAGTACACGGAGCGGAGCTGACTGGCAGGAATGGTGGTGTCGCCACAGAGACATGCCTCCAAGATGGCATCATGGATGAAGACATACTGCTCCTGCAAAAAACAGCATCCTCATTGCGGATCTATCAGACTTCTAACTCTCATGACAACAAATATTTTTATTTTCTACCAGCAGCAGAAATGCATGAGGTAGTGTTCCCCTGCATTTTAGCTAGAAGAATTCAGTGACCTTTCCACAACCTAACCATGATTATTCTTTAGCCCTGAGGCAGATTCTATGACTAATATTTGTCATTGTCTGTGTTCAAAGGTTACGTTACATATGTTTTCATATTTTGTTACATAGCTGATTTAATTTGGTCATAAAACTCAAAATTTGACGACATTTAAAAAAACTTAGAATATATGTAGAAATGCATTTTATCAGGTACAATGACCTTTGGATATTTTTGTCATGACCGTGTCAAACCCAGGTTGAAGCTTCATCGCCATTATTGTCATGATCAAGGCATGAACAAGGTTGACGTCTTAACATCAAAAACAACCCCGGCTGTCCTTAACTTTATCTAGAGAAAAAAATGGAAATCGCGCCACATTTTCGCCTCCTTCCATCAGTCAGTCAAGCGCTCCACATGGTGACAAAGCTGGAAGCTTGATGCAAATCTATTCTGAAGTGACATTTTCAGCTGACACTCCCTTGTCACTTTGGACAAAATTATGCACACATGCACAGGGGTCACCGATTTACAGATTGACAGAGAAACATGTGTTGCTATTTGTTACGTCGAGTGCAGAACGTGAACTGCTGACCTGAGAGTTTGACTAGCTCGGGCTGGGTCAGAAGGTCAGCGGCAACACGCCGCTCAAGCCCCAGAATTCACAGATTGATAGATCTTATCTGAGCTCATAAACTATAAACAACAAGGCTTTTCATTTCTGTGGACAGATTAAACCACGTTGGAGAGTTAGTGTATAGCTGCAGGCTGAGGAGCCGTGCCAACTAGCCTGAACACCTGCAAGGGAAAACACACACATACACACTCTTTGAAGGTCACTGAACTTGAGGAGAGTGACTCAGGGTGAACAACATTTGGTCTCTAGTTACTCAAATCCCAATTCGGACATCAACGATGAAACATTTGCCCATTAAGTCCAATGACGCCTGTGATTTAAAGGGAATTACGGGGAAATGATGCATCCAACGAGACTATGGACACCTCCAGATGGCCGGTGTTCAGGAAAGTGCAAAGTCCTTTCGGTAGCACACATCAGCATAAAGCCGGGGGATGAGCCAGGAAGGTTTTCAGCCATCAATATGAGCTAACTGCTCTCAGTTACAAGCCTCTAAACCGTTTCATTATAGCATGTATTGCCAATCATGTTTTGCCAAGCACTTGTTCTTAGCATCCTGAGAAGTGGTTAGAGTGTGCACTTCAATAAATGTCTTTTGTGAAAATGATCAAACAAATGTAAAGTTGTGGCCATAAATTCAACCATTGTACATATAAACACAATGTTACAATCAGGTTAAAACAAGCACTGAAGAGCACTGCTCCTACAGCTTTCACATAGAGGTCAATTATAATTTGTATCTTTATTAAATATTCCTACAGTTTGAAAAATGCAACAATTGAAATTGAACTTGAAAAATGTCCACAACGTTTATCCTGCGGAAATATTGACTAATCAATGTCAGTTATGGATCAATAAGAGAGCCAGGATATTTTGTATTTGTACGCGACCAAGACACAGGTTGTCTTTAGCAGCTAAGATAAATGACTGAAAACTTTGAGGCATGAGGGACAAATGTAGAAAGACTAAAAAGGCTCCAACTTGTCTGTGTGGTAAGATTAATTCTTTTGCCAAGTTTTCCAAACAACGTTGCTAGGGAAAATGAATATAAGGCCGTGATGTTTCTGTTAAATTTCTCCAGACGCATATTGTTGCTCGTGGATACTTTGTGCATTTGTTCTCGTCATTTTATGCATTGCAGAGCATAAATACAAATTCACCAAAGACCAACTCAGTACTTTTGCACAGCTGTCATTATTTTGTTTCAACAAAAGTCTCATTTCAAAACTTCTCTCCTGCTGTACAGAAAACTTCCACAACATGATTTATCTTTCCTGGACATAATTTATTTATTTTCCTAAAAGAGCGCCTTTCTTTGGTATTAATTTGGAACATTTCTCCTGGAGCAGCAGGGAAGTGGGGCTTATGCTAAGAGTGACTCGAAGAAACTAGTTGATCCACATTTGATGGCAGCCTGCCAAGCTGCATCCTCACGCTTCCTTTTACTAATGAGTCTCTGTGGGCAGCTGTGCTGAGACCACTGTGGGACCAGATTCACCATACCTCAGTCTGGACCATGTTGACTCTCCTTGAGCGCAACTCCCTCACACAGTTGTAAATGTCCACCACACCCTCTCTCTCAGCCATGTCCAACATGATGTCTATGACGATGAAGCAGCCTGTCCGTCCCGCCCCGGCACTGCAGGGAAACACATAGATTGCAAACATCAGGGGTGTAATAGAAAACACTGTTTTCATCCAGAGCAGTAGGACACCTAAAGTTTGTCATTCAAAGTATAGCATAATTAAAATATGTGAAATATTTTCTTCTTCTGCTGTTTTGTCTTAAATAGCCATGATATACAGTTGTATCAGTGATCACTTCTAGTGCACACCAACCTGCAGTGAACCACCATGGGCCCAGCATTTGTCAGAGTCTTAGACTTGACTCTCCTAATAAAACCCAGCAGGCCCGTGGCGTGATAGGGCACCCCGTGGTCCGGCCAGCCCGTGAAGTGAAACTGACGGATTTCCCGAATCTCATGAGCCCCTCTCTGAGGAACAGAGTCATCATGTTAACCACACAAGGCACAGCAGAAGACAGCGGGGATGTGGTGGGAAGATAGAGCATACAATGTGCAGACGATGTGAGGTCTTTCTAAAGCAAATACAGAGTTGGATTGAATACAAACACACACTTCATGGGCAAAGTCGAGGAGGGGTTAAGTAAATCATTCCTTATCTAACAGTAAAAATGTTCAAGGCAAGTGTAGCCTCATTTTTTTTACCTATTGTACTGCAGTGCTTTCAGTCAAATGTCCCTCCGTGGACACAGGCTTAAATTTTACATCTATAATGTGGACATTTCGAGTTTGACATATAAACAGCAGATTTTGGAATTTAAATTGGTGTACTTTATAGATTAACTTTTTGCAGGCTGCTTCGGCTTATTAGGAGTCACACTTATAATAACAGTTATAATGCAACTATTACCTAAATTACTAACAGTTTGCTTTTCAACATAACTCAATATACATTTATCAATACTTAAAGTTAAACAGCCGGAACCTTATGGTTAGACAGGGTCTCAATGAGTCCCATTGGGAAAAGCCTAGTTAGATAAAGTGTACAGTGCATGTTATTCTTCCTTAGCAACAGTGTTGGGCTTTACTGTGAACTGAATTTTTTGACTTGGCCTTTCTTTTCTTAGAGTTACATTATATATTTAATGTAATAATTATTCAGGGGATGCATGCATTTCTTCTATGATAAAGATTTGAACAATCAAGTGAAAATTGGTACAGTCCAAAACCATTCATCATCTTAGTGTTGGCTGTGGCATGGGGTTGTGAGCAGCATGGCTGCCTACTAACCCATACAAATACCAATATTGATAAAATCCTTCAAATAATGGCTTTAAAATCTAGAAATGTGTGGAGGAGAAAAAGCAAAAAAGCTTATCAGAATAATGTGTGTTGCTAGTTGAAATCAACCGTAAGGAGAGGATTTTGAGTTATATAAAAGAAACTATTGACAACACCTGACAGCACAAGCCACAGTGCTATAACCTTGTTGTAATAAAGAGGTACAATTGCAACCGAACTAACTCCTAAAAGAAACTTTTATAAAAGGTGCTTATGAGAGTTGCACATAACCCATTAACATCTTCAGCCAAACTGCTTAGTGGCCAAAGGTTGAGGTCTAGTACCCAGCATTGTATAAATGTTGTCTTTCAAATCTCTTAGTGGACAATAGAGGTTACAAGGTTTACCTTCTCTACCGCAAAGGTCCTGATGACATACTCTGACAGAAGCTCAGTCTCTATCAGCGTAACCTTGATGTCTCTGTAGATCTCAGTGTCATCCGGCCAGTACTTACAGCACTTCACCTGCGAGTGACAAAAGAAAGTGTTCTATAACCACATGCACACTTGAATGCATTTACATTTGCGCACCCACACACAGCTTTATTTAATTTCCTCGCAACTTATTTGATTGTCTGCAAGTTGACAGGCCTTGGCTTGAGGTTTATACTAGTTTGTCGTCAATCTCTTTAAGAGAATTGCAGGGCCGGCATGTGTGTGTTTGTGTGTTGGGTATATGGTAGATCTCCTTGATTTCATGTTGCTTATGGCGAAGGACAACCCTAAACTGAGTAGGTGGAAATGCAATGCTACCAAGCCACGGCAGGGTGTCTTGCGTTGCTCCGACGTGTAGTAAAAATGTCTGAGAAGTGCACATCAGGCTGAGGTGTAGGTTATGGCATTGGGTCCGTATCTCAACGTACCTACTCACGGTGTTGATTTAACGCAGAAGCATAAATTGGCCTTAACTGTCACATAACATCAACTCATTTGTCACTTGACATTTCCGTTTCTGAAGCATTTCTTTGAAATTAAAATGAGATTTGCTTCTTATTAGTTTCAAACGCTTGTCAAAGATTTGCTGTTAATGGGAATCTTATGGTTATTGATGGAGAGCTCATTCTCACATTATTGCTTTTTCAGTCTGACATCGATAACGTGAAAATAAGTCAAAAGGTAGAGTGTACAGAATCTGGAACAGAGCAGATTGGACACTGAGGAGAGGGACTATTTGTTCACCTTAAGTCTTTGACTACCAGTGCGGAGAAATAGGAAAAAAACATTAAAAATACATTGTAATACAATTGGAAAAGGCAGATATGCCAATCCTATAATGATGTGAAATAATAAATCCTCAGCCGTTTAAAACAGATTTCCCAACAGAAACCTAACCCCCCCCACTGGAAATATTACTTTATTAGGTAGCATAATAGTGAAACCCCCCCCCCCCCCCCCCCCCCCCCCCCCCCCCCCCCCCCCCCCCCCCCCCTTTTCCACCCATTCAATTAAACTGGTAATACTTAGGGAGTAAGGCTAGTAACAGAGATTGAAATCATGAAGGTATATCAGAGAATGATAATTTTTGATGAGGGATAAATGCAACAACAGCCACAACTGGATTCAATTTTAATTTCTGGAGTCTATGCCCTGATTAGGAATGAAATGAGATTTTGGTTTGTGGAGTGACACAGACAGACAGGGACTTTCAGTTCCCTCTCTCTGACACCCCTGATGACTAATCCCCGATGACAATCACAAATCCACCGTCCGCTTCCAGCCAGATTGAATTAGGCAAAAGCCATTACCTTATTAGATCACTCTGAATGAGGCGCCTGGTGGGGGGGAACACACAGATGTTTTTTGTGTGGCCACACTTACGAGTGTGTGTGTGTGCGCATTGCACTTGAACTCATTTGCTCATGCATATAAGGTCTATGGAAAAAAAGCACGCATAGCATCACCTCATCACACCCATCAGCACACTACCTTCCAAACCAAATCTCTCATACATCAAAGTAAGCTAGGCGCCGCCCCTATGTGTGAAACCAGCGGGACACAGAGGCTGTGCATGCCAGGATTTCCCAGAGTTCATCAGCAACTGTGCCGAGCAGATGGCCCACTGTGATATGGCGGAGTGATTTTTATGGGGCCCTCTGTGGAGCCACCGTCACAGGGACCAACTGTGCCTACCGCCCGCCATTGGACAAGGATCATATAACAGACGGTTTGGGGGCTGGGCCCCGCCGAGGACTGCACCGCCGCTAAGCAGGTGTGGAGAAGGTGTGGGGCGGGGCGGGCAGGGCTCAGCTACTGTAGAGAACGGCCTAATGAGGTACCTAGAGATGGGCCCATGAATCATTATCAGCTCTGCTACATTTAAGCCCCACCAAAATTGCACATCAGCAAAATCAAGGTGTGCCTGTGTTTAAGGGGCTTTCAGCGTGAATGTGTTTAAATTTTTGGGAGAAAATCCCCCTGGCAGTCAAAGCATTACACTGTACGTTAAGACCTTCATTTTCTCTTCATCATAACCTAACCAGGAGGAACTACAGTGGGAGGTAAGTGAAACAAATTAGGACTGAAGTCGGGCTCTGGGTTTTGGTTTCTTCTAAATGGGAACAAAACAGGCAAGGCTCTACAATTAGTTTCAACATTAGGAACTACATAACACTCCTCAAGACTCAACATTCACTTTTTCACCAAAGAGGACAACATTTAGAAATGTTTCTGGTAGGTAGGAGCTGGCAGCTACTGTTGTAGAGTCACTCAGATGAAACAGTACTCAGATGCCTGGATGTCTCTCTGGTAATAAAGGCCATCAATCAGCTGCGCCTCACTTTTCACTGATCAGATAGATGGAAAAAGAGCTGGCGGCACACGAGACCCATGCCTCACTAAGCCAGCACACAGAAACATCTGGGCACTCATGTCCATAACACACAAAAGCCATCAAACAAAAAGATGGCTCCGTTTGCCTTGAGATACTATCTGGCTGCCAGTCGACTGGGGCAAGGTAATCTAATTTAAGCGTTGTGGTTAGAGTGAACATCTAACTAATACCCACCCTGCCCACTTCCACCAGGTTGGTCACCATGACGATAGCTGCCGTGTTCTCCTGCCAGACCATCCTCCAGAAGTCAAAGACCGTCTCCTGCATGGGGCCTATGAGGGTGAGAAAAGAAATTAGTATTTTTGAGTTAGTAAATTACATGTAAAGTCACTATTTCGCATTATCTATTGATCTGGTTGATCCGGACGTTGCTTTGTGCACGGGGGAACTGTCAAATAGGAAATGGTCTTCCCAAAGTTATGTCACATAGTTGGAAGCAACCTGCTGTTTAAAATATTACTGTATGCTGGAGTATTAGGATTTCAATAAATTGAAAGTACAAGAAGTCTGGGAAAGTTACAAGTAAATAGTGCCAGGAAGAACAACGAGTGGTAAAATATTCATTTAAAAACTGTTATACACATTATTTTCCATCATTGTAATTCTTAGTCTGTGCAGCTTTCCCTATATTAAATCTCATGATTATGAACAGTAACTGTTTGTATATTTGAATGCCCTATTCCGCACTACTATTTTAAATATATCAATTGCATGTATTGTTAACTTCTCTCTGTTTATGTGTACGCTGTGGCGACATGATTTCTGAACCTCACACCAACAGCGTGCCTGTCTTCAGAGACAGACAGAAAAGCAGATCTTGCACACAATATACACACTGGGGATTTGGAGGTATTATAGTGTTACAGCAACAATGCAGTTTATAGAGAATTTCCCCTCCATTTCGCTCCTCGGATCGAGCATTGAAAAACACGTCAAACTAGATTTATTCATAGTTCTTCTTACAACTGATTCATAGCGAAGTGCTTACTCTACAGCAGAGGGCTTAAATGCAGATGAAAACAGATGAGGCTAAAGTCTGTGTGTGTGTGTGTGTGTGTGTGTGTGTTTGTGTGTGTGTGTGTGTGTGAAAGCTCATAATAAATACCCCTACATCTCATCTGTTCAAAACCCACCTTTCCACAGAACCAGACCCTAACGTGGTGAACGTCAAAATAAATGAGCAACGAGCCATAGAATACCTCCAATATTTAAAACTTCATTGAGCAATAATTGTGGATTGATAGGATTTTAATTATTATTCTGGTTAATTGGGATTACTAATATTAGTTTTAATCATGCACCAAGTGAAAAAAATGCTTTTGACAAATTAATTAGTGAATGCAAATCACTGCAGTTGTGCATACTCTGGCCCAAATTACCTGGAGACATGACAATTTATGCACGCACACATACACACACACACACGCACGCACGCACAGGCTAAGACATTGCACTGACACATACTATAAGAGTTTTTCTTCCTTGTTATTTATGGGGTAAATTAATTAAATAGCTTTAAGGATCCTGAAAACTGTTGAAAAACAGCTCACGCGCAACAATTTCAGTTACCTCATATTGGTTTTTGGCTAACAACGTCTGGTCAGCCTCCACACTTTGATGCAAGATTCAACACTGACATTATCATGTAAAACATTTCTCACTGACAAATTATTTTCAGTATTTTTTCAAGTATGTTCTTGGCCATTTCTGCATTTATGTGGATGAAATTGCAATTGTGGCAATCAGAGCATTTCGTACACGCATCTTAAGACGCCCCCAGGGCAAATAAAATGTACTGTGGAATATCACTGAATTGCAAATTGGCCACTCTACTTGAGCAGGACAAAGCATGCCACAATGTCTTCTCCTACTCATACACTGTCTGAACTACTACCCTACTTACTTGGTGAGAGAAACACATTTGTTACTCTTATTAAAATTAACGTTTTAGGGGTATCTGGTAGCCCAGTGGTTAAGACACAAATAGAATGTATTTATGTAGCGCTTTTCTAGTCTTAACAACTACTCAAAGTGCTTTTACATAGTACAGGAACCATTCACCATTCATACACATCCATATACTGTGGCTGAGGCTGCCGTGCCAGGTGCTACCTTCTCATTAGATAAACAAGGACACTTCAACATGGGACTGCAGGCCCAGGGTTTGAACCACCAACCTTCCGTTCTGCACTATTTGCTCCACCACTGAGCCACAGCCACCCCATACAGATACTACAAAACCTCCTAGCTGGCAACATTTCTTCATTGTCATCCCCCACTCTCTCCCTTCATTTAGTCTGTATCTCTTTTAAATTAAACAAACAAAAATAAGGCAAACATTCACCCAAAAACAAATTTACAATATGTAATTGTTTGATAATTTACAGAACACGCTATCAGACACCAGGTGCTCCAGCATCTTTTTCTTTTATTGTAGTGTTTGTGTTCCTTATTTGCAAGGTCTTCTGCACCAACCTCATTTCCCTTAGGGCATCAACAAAGTACCATCACCGTTTTAATGACTTGATTAATCAAGCTATGTTTGATTCACTTTCTGTGGTGCCTAAGTGGTTGTTGGCTGTCTATCCTCCAACTGCACTGAGGCATAGCCTCATGCAACATAGTTTAAATCACTTCAATATTTCACAAACTGTGCAATGAAATTCAGGAGACTTTTGCTGGAAAAAGACAAATGATTAAAAATAAACCATCTCCACAATCATGTCTGGGCTGCCAGCCTGCTCATGTGTCCCTTTTTTATAAAACAAGAACATTTTGCAGTATAATAAATATTTTGAACGTCTGCTGTCTTATTTCCATCCAATTGGAGATCTAGAAATTTGGAACAAAGCTCATTAACATCTTCCATTTGTATTCCCAAATTTCCTCTGCTATGCATGAGAAGGTTCATCTTGATTGGATCGTAGGACCTCAATCTCCAATTCCAGTAGCTTTCGTTCTCTCCAAAAACTACCCAACCTGATTGAACCACCCACTTCTACCTCCTACACTTGTCCAGAGGGAGGATACACACTGCCGAGAAGTTTGGGTGAGCGAGACTGAGAAGCAGGACAGCTGGTGTGTAGGCCTTCAGTAACACAATAACACTTGGCATTATATGGTAAATCATCCAATGGGAGGCTCCTGCCAAGCCTCAGCCAGCCAATTTGTGTTTCCATATACATAAAGAGATGGATAATAGGTGAGGAGGAGACGCTGGGCAGCGCTAAACTTGGTGCCAGTCATAAGGAAGTAAGTATGGCTCTTGATAAACAAGAATAAGGCTAATTTTTTGTGTTTCTACCAATCTTCACTAAAAGAATTTAAAAAAGCTTGATACTCTTTCCAGTATTTTGAATTTGTACTGCAGTAACTATTTTAAACACTAACTGTCAGTATTACATATTGCACCTTTAATATTTACATCTCCTTAAAGTGACCCACGCTTTTCTCACCTCTTGTGATTATGTGAATAATAACTGTTGTTTGTCAGGAAGAAAGGCAGAAGTAACATAATGTTGTGATAGCACTACAGAACCTCTTCTGGTGGACATAAAAGCGGAAGGTTGGCCATACAAAGTGTGTGACTTTGACATGGGAGACATGCAGATTTATGGATTTTAAAGGTGCTCTAAGCAATGTTGGGTGATGTTACTTCTTGTTGACGTTCAAAGTAATTTCTGTGCTTCAGTGCAGCACTAACCACACCCTAACTCTCAAATCCTTCTTGTCAGTTATTGGTTGCAGCGATGTTAGACTGTTTGTGTATGCTTCGAGGTGCAGGTTGGCACAGTTTGTTTTTGTTGCCGTTTGTAGACCCTGGACTGTCCACAGAGGCCGCGTTTTTTTATGGGTTTTTTTTTTTCAGTGTATTCTGGAGACAGGCAGCTCGCAGAGAGTGAGGAGATTTTGCTGTATGTCACAACAAATGTTGTAGCCTAAAACATACGGGACATTGCTTAGAGCACCTTTAAAGACCCCCCAACAAACAAATCATTTTGAAAAAGAGCCTCACAGAGGAAATGTTTACAGTCGTAAAGGTCTTAGTAACAAGTTAGGGGGGTAATTGGTTTGAAAGTTCACTTGAGGAGGTGCTGGGTGAGAGCGGTGCTTCTAGTACGGTGTGCGTGGAGCCTAGTTGGAGAAGTTTGGTGGAGGCACTTCACAGAGGAAGAACACCAGCAGAAGCTTCACTTCCAGCTGTCAGAGAGCTAATGCTGCTGCAGCCGTCGTCGTGCTTTGGGACTAGGCCTGTTCATCCTCAGAAGCGCAGAGTGTGACAGCTGTAGAAATCCCCAGCCTGGTACGCCGCAAAACTCCCGATCAACATGCACGCATACACACTCACAGGCAAACACGACGGCGCTATGTTCCCCCCTTGCCTATTAATATTACATGCAGCAGACTTTGGCATAATGTACACTCACTTATCATTGATTTGCTCTCTCTCCATTTCTATCTCACACCCCCGTATCCCCTGTTGGGCTTTGAGATGTTAACCTGTAAATAATAAAACTTTTGCGCTGCTGGTGACATTTGGTGGTTGTGAAGAAGGGGAGGGAAGAGCAGAGAAGACCAGAGGGGGAAAGCTTGATGAAATTGAACCCTTTCCCACATCATGAATATTTTCCACACCACCAGGAGGATGCAGGAGCAGATAAGAGCTGTTTGCACCCCAGCTTCAGTGTGATTCACAGTCTCCACCAGGAGGAAGCTCATCTCTGATCGGTATTTAAGCGATACGCAGGACATAAAAATGGACAGAGGCAAGGCGGCAAACTGGGAGACCTGAGCCCATGGCTGAGCCGCCTGCACGCTCTCAATCTGCTAAGTAGGTGAGCTGCAGATGGCGTTACTGAAAGTCAGTTGTTGTATTGCTTCAGCAAAAATAAAAAAAACTTGGATGAGAGAATGACCTACATAATGAGGAGCAGCGCTTGGTGTGATGAGGCTTTTATGGAGTGACAGCTGTTCTACCTGCCGTTGTCACCTTGACAGAGCACTTGAAGGACTCCTCAATAAACCCCAAACTAATGAGTGTCATTGTAGTTTATAGCATAAGAGAACGAGGACAACGTTATCCCACACGTCTGCCATATTAAGCACATCCTCAACCACCCCCACAATTTATGACAACGATTTTTTAGCTTATCCAGCACTATTGCGAGTATCATCAGTTTCTGAGCTAGCGCTGGTCCCAGTGGACTTGAGTGGAAGTGTCACTCACTAAAAAACTTGGAGAAACTACTGGGAGAGAAGAGACAACTTCCTGATTTTCTGCAGCTATGCCAATGCCCAGGTGCTCTTTTCAGGTGTTATAGTATGCAGTTTGTCTGACTGAGAGAGACACGTCAGTGTCTAGCATCCCTATCATCTCGGGCTGCTCTTTGCCTCAGTTTCAGCAGACTGAGCCTTCCTTCCTGTCAGTCTGCCAGAGCTGATGATGAATTATAAAAGGGCGTGCTCTCCCAGAGAATACAGATGTTCGTGCACACACACACACACACACACACACACACACACACACACACACACACACACACACACACACACACACACACACACACACACACACACACACACACACACACACACACACAGCAAAACTGTTGTTGGAAAATGAGTGACTTATTATGCAAGCTCAATGAGAAAACAGGGGCTAATTAATTTGAATGGAAACACGTTTGGCTTCTCAAGCTTTTCATCTTAGAGAGGGCTTCTTTGACTGCTAATCACCATATGCATATTTTTCAATGAAATATGGAATGGTCTTAATGACTATATGACAATTATAGAAGTCATAATAATCCAGTTGAAATCCTTTCAGAGGTGACTGCGCTTTATAAAGTGGATTGTTTTTGTGAACTGAAGCCCTGCGAGAAAGAGTCGGCACTTGGCAGACAGATAGGTTTGACTCAGTGGTTAATGTACAACAGGTGCTGTGCATACAGACGGACAGACAGACAGACAGACAGACAGTGGCCACTGCTTGATTGGTATGCCATCTCGTTCTGAAGTAAAAGCAAACAGAGGGTTGTTTAAATTGAGACACTGAGGAAGAGAGGCAATGCACTAATAAAAAGGTAATTATGCAACTCCCAGCTCCGCCAAAGCAGATTGTGAATCCATTAAGGCGTCTTCGCAAAAACGCCTCTTACTTTTTTTTTTCTCTCTTAAAGGGGTACGAAAAATCCCCATGCATACAGCCCTGTTGTGTAGGAGTGAGGTTCTTGATGCAAAATTCATAACAATTAACCATCAATCAGACTTAACCTCTTGGGTCCCGGTAAGTGCTCCTCACCCTGAGAATCTGCCGGCCAGATTAACACAGTGACAAAATGAGCCTCTACATGTCAGCTAATCCATTTATTTATTCAGCTTTCTCCCAGGCCACTGATGGAAAGAAAGAGAGAAGAGGCAGGAGAGAGAAAGAGTGCTGTTCTGCTTGCTCAGAGGTCCGTAAGTGTGTGTCAGTGTGTGTGAATGTGAGTGTGTGTGCACTGAGCAGTACCAGATTCCCCAAACACACACTTGACTGAGCATCAAAGAGGAGTTTGCAAGAGCGTATGTAAACAACGATGGGGATGTTCCGAGAGATATTCGCAAACACCTGCACACATCCATCCACCCAAACAAACAAGACAGCCTTTAACTTTCACCACCCATCCATTCAGACCCAGAGTGCCTTGCAATTTTAAGTTGTATTCTTACCTTGTGTGGCGATGTAGTGATTTGGCCTGTGGTAGCCCTGAAATCAGAAAAAAGGGGGAGAAGAGTCACTTTCTTTCTACTTGTAAAAGACTAGCTGTGGTAAGTCCATCTCTCTCAGAAAACACACGCTCTTTGATACTTGGTCTATTTTCTGACAATGCAGGTTGACCTTTGCGTTCAAACTCAAGTTTACAAAATCACAAACTATACACTTTACATACATCAGTGAACAGAATAGACTTAAAATTATATGAAATCCCAGTTATCAGCTGTTGCTATTCCAGATGTCACGTTTCTGCAGCAACAATATTGCGTCACTGTTGTTCCACCTTAAGAGGAATTGTTTTTTTTTGCTCTCAAGAAACACTGTGCATAGTCAGGCCGCCAGCTGTTTGACACTCTACGCCCATTGACTTCTTTGTCTCAACAACTGACTGAGGGAGGAAAATGCACGACTGAAAGCTGGGGAATGCTGATGGATACAAAATGCATCCATCAGCACACTCTATATGCAGCACACCTCTGGAGTAAGCAGTCAAAGTGTTGATAATCCCCAAGATACAACTAACAGCACTGATCTTCACAAAAGGCCCCTAGTCTCAGGGATTACTCTAATCCCTTCAAGTTTTATTTGTCCAATTCCTTGCCTTCTCTCCGGAGATATGAGGCAGGAAACAAAACATTAGGACTTAAAGGCTCTTCCACGGCCCTGCCTCCTCTTGATTGTCTTCTCCCCCCACCCCCCCCCGCTGTTCTGCTTATCTCACTCATATTCAATTTAACTTGGACTGTGATTAACGTTCTTCCAATGAAGGGAGAAAGACACAAAGGATATTTCCCTCACTCTCTCTCTCATCCACTGGGCTCATTCAGCTCATTCGACTGTCCTCCATTTTTAATGACTTCTTTATCTCTGGACTGAGAAGGAGATTTGTTTGTGCTTTCATGTAAGTTCTGTCAAGTAAAGTGGAGGCCCAGAACGCTGTCGGATTAGTGGGGGAGCGACGGGAAGAAAGGAGGGCCCTGACAGACACTGTCAGGTGAGTAGAGCTTATAATAAATGGACTTGCGGCTTTTTAGTCGCATGTTACATGAGGCTCATAAGAGTGTGTCTTCGTGATCGACACAAAGCGATAAATGCAGAAATGTACATACTGAAATTATTAATTGAATAGGCTTTGTTTCCAGGGATGTGTAAATTACTAAAGGGAAATGCAATATGTATTACGCACAGTGTTTTGCTACATTGCTTATTACAATGATCATTTACTTTACTTTTTTTCATTGACAGTGGGATGTAGAATGTCTAAAATATGCAGCATTGAATATTATGGCCAGTGGATATGAATATGATTAGATAGCCCACTTTACAAATCTGGGGTACCAACCCTTAAACCTACAGTACAAACTCCATTAATGTACTACTTATTTGCTTTGCCAAATACAATTATGAGAAAACAGACTAAATGCTGCCTCTATTACGTTCACTGGCAAGTGTAACCTCCTTATGCACAGAATACACAGGGAAAAGCAAGCCTAGATTACTAAAAGGGCAAAGTGAGAAACTGCCCTCAGGCCCCAGACCCAAAGGGCCCCAAATTTATCATGTGTTAGTTATTTTGTGGTAATTTTGTTGCACAACCAGTGAACAAATGAAACAATCTGAGGAGAAAAGAAAACTGATCGTGTCAACACTTGACTGTGCTCTTTGCTGGGGGTTGCACGTAGAGGTGTGAGGGAGTCACAAACTCAAATAGTTGGAAAGAACTGTTGTAGGGGGCTCTGTGGAAAGAACTGTTGTAGGGGGCTCGGTGTCAAAATTGACAGCGTGCAAATTTCTAAATAAAATAGGGTTTGGGTTGGGTAAATTATCACAAACAGCGGGTCAGTCAGGGTGCTTTAGTTGTCAGGAGTAGCTTCACAGTGAAAAATGAATAGAATATGTTGACATTTTGCAGATGCATTCAGTATGATGTTCCTAATTAAAAAACACAGTGCACAACCCCGGCAAATCTCTTTGTGTTGTGCATGCAAACACAATTCTGCAGACAACAGGCTATGTTGCCTTGCCTCCTAAATGCTTATGAAAATACTCAATCAGCTGCAGAGAAAAGAAACAGACCCCAATGGCTCGGCTTACTCGTACATGACTCAAAATAATCGGTGGTATAATAGAGTACAATAACAAACACTGTGGGAAATGTTCTACATATAAGAGTTTATTGGGCAGGACAGGCTTCTAGATGGGTTAAAAAGCTTTCTGAAGAGCAAAAACATCATTACCCATCTGCCTGCATTTCTACTAAGTACTTTTTCAATGAAGCTGGCAGAGTAGTGGAAATCCTTTTCAATCAGAGCCCTCTTTAATATGCGTGTATTCTTATCTTATAATGGAGCCCTCTCTTTTGTGAGAGTCTTCTCTGCAGTGCCCCTTCTCGCAACATAATGGGCCATAAACTGAATAGTGGGAAAGGTAAATAATTTAAGACCCCTGCATTTGCCGTGGCACACCTTGCATTATGAATTTATGTTTCAAGGCGTAACAAGAGATTACAAATTACCACATTAGAGGGGCGGGGGAAGAGAAGATGGGAGACAGAGTGAGAGTTCTCTCCTGAGCAGAAAAGCACTTAGAGAGTCAGGTGCATCACCATGCCATTACACATGGAGAAGAAGCATCTGCTCAAAGAGGCCAATGAGCTGTTGTGATTGCTCACATCCTGCTACTAACACTGCTATCAACAGCATAGCAGGTCAGATCAGGAGGTTCTATACTGTGTGAGCTAAGTGGGTTAGATCTGTTTTCAAAGGTAGGCATGTCTCACGCCACTTCATAATGACTTTTACTTACTGTAAAGGTATGCTAAGTCGCTTAAGTACATGTAAGTGCTGTGCTGCATTACTCTCTGGTGGTTCGCCGTAAAACAAAACCTCTGTAGATAACTGCTGCGTCTACCTTGATTCGCTAATCTGTGTGCAAGATTTCACAGTCGTAGAGAAGGCAGCCTTATGTGGATGTGAAGCAGAGTGAGGCTGAAAAAACAGCTCTGCAATTTCTCAAGACCAACCTCAGCAGAAAATGACATTGGATGCTTGTTCAATTGCCTAAAATGAACAGACGTGACAATGACAAGATTGTGCAAATAATGACACGGCAGCAAGTGTGTGACATTGTTATTATGATACAAAACATCTTAGGGAGGAGGCTGATGTGGATGGTTACATCGTCAAAGACTTTGACAATGGAGTCCAACTAGTCAACGTTGATTTCTTTTAACCATAATTACTATTCACTAAATTCAGAAAATGTTCAAATGAATCACTTTTGTGTCTGTTATGAAAAGCTAAATAAAATTTAGTTACAAGTAATTGTTGAATCTTTGACCAGATGGATATAAGTAGACACAATTATTATGCTCATTTCTTTATACCTGCCTCTATTTGTGATGTTCAAAGCACCGCAGCATTGTGCTCTCTGTGTACCTCGTTTTCTTTTTTCAGTTTTATCAATCGTTTTCTGCTCATTAATCATCCATGGAATTTCTCCCATTTTTCTTCTCATTTTTTGGTTTTCACAACGTGTTCATGCTGTTTTTCAAAGCAAAATCCAAAACTATAACCTCAGTATCCCCTGTGTGCTAGTTTTCTCCTTTCTCTCCCAGCGCTGTCAGCCTCTGATCTTCAGTCCTCTTAATTTATCCAATGAAAAGAGTGATACAGCAGCCCTCTGAAGTTGAATATAAAGGCACTGTGTATGTGTGAGAGAGAGAGACTGGTTCTGTCTGTGTGCATGCATGTGATGGGCAGGCAGTAGGGGCTGCTCTGTCCCTCAGGCCCCCTGGGACGGCGTCACCAGGCGCCCTGTCCCTCCCCGAGAAAGAGCGCAGTGACCTTTGCGTTGGTGGCACTGGCTGGTGTGTGTACTTACATCAACGTAATTTGCATTAATGTAATCAGAGCTCTGTTCCCCCTCCAGGGCCTGCAGCCTGACACGGGAGTGATCATCTGGAAGAGAGGCAGAGAGGAAGAAACCAGCGTTGAATTAATCATATTAACGAGGGCATCATGAGAAGAAAAGCGGGAGAGGGACGGAGAGTAAAACAGAGGAGCAGAAAGTGGTGATGGAGGAGTGACCTGACTGGCATCATGCCGAGCACGAAGGAAAACAGAGTTGTAGAAATGCAACATGGCTGATAAATGGCTGCCGTCATGTGATTGAGCCTATATGACACACACAATGGTGCTACTGTCAGTGTAATACCTTTAATATATGAAATTAGGAGCAAGACGTTCTAAAATCATATTTTTTGAACTCATTGATCTTAGGTGTATGAAAGTTGCACAATGAAAGACTTTATAAACCTTTAAATAATGGTTAATAAGGTCAGTGGGGAGAATGGGGAGAGAACAGAATGTGGACATTGTAAAGCAGGCTAGTCCACAGTAGGATTATTTTGAAAAGGACACGCATTTATGTTAAAATACATTTGTGAAATGAAAACCATGCAGCGTTGATTCTAGATTATGTTCATAATAATAAGATATAATTTTTGGTATTTAAGATCATTTGCATTGTTACATTAAGCAATATAACGTTACGGTAACTTTCACAACGGTTCTTCTGTCAGCGGTGATTAAAGAGGCTCAATATAAAGTGTCCAATCAGCAATAATCAGCAAATTTGCATCGCCGCTCAGTTTAAGTTTAGATGGGCAACATTGTGAAATCAAATTCAACATTTTTATACAAATTGCAGAGTCTACGTTAACTTCCATATGCCGCACAGCTTATTTCTCATAACTGAAAAGACACTGCGAAAAGATGAATATAAAAGTAGATTGGAAAGGTCAAAGCTGCTCTCGTTGGCTGATAATAAAACTCTGTTTGAGCAGCTTACAGTTATCCAGAGTCACAAGCCTGGCCAATAAATCAGCCAGAAGAATGGGAACGGCACACAAAAATTCATGAGTGCTCAGGAGGTGCTTTGTACACACATGCAATAATATTCCCATATCGGTTCTTCATGCGGTTCTCATCCTTCTTGGCAGAGTCCCATGGCGCAGACTGTCCTTCAAAAAAGCTCTGAAAAGACAGAAAACAGAGAGGGGGGAGATGAAATATGGTGTCATGTGCGAGCACTCTAAATGATAACCAGGCTAAAGAAGAGTCTTCTTTCAGCGCTACAAAAAAAGAAAGGGAACATTGGCAATAGAAAGGAAGACACAGGGAGAGATATATTCACATCATTATTAGATATGAAACACAGAGAGAATGGTGGATCCTGGGGAGTTGTGTCAAACAGCGAGTGCCATTAGGGCAGAAGCGGCGGGTGTCACGCTCAAACCTCTCCCCATACGCCGCTCTGCCGGGCGGGGCCACCACAGCGGGGCCACCGCAGCGGCTGTCTGTCTGCCTCATCTGAAGGACTCAATCAGCCCGTTGAGGGGGAAAATAAAGCCAGCTCATCGTCTGCAGATCAAAACTGCTCCGCTCAGATTACCCTCATGAAATATTTATCATCTCTCGCTGGGGAGATTTCCATTCTGATGGCACACCAGGCACAATTAAGCCAAATTATGAAAATACATCTCCACTGCCAGTCCACCGCTGTTCAGCCGGGGAGGGCGGGGTTGGCTCCAAGCAGACTAGCCTTGACAAAAACATGTTATTGTTCTGGCTTTTTGATAGTCAGCGAATGCACATTTACAATGTCATCTATTACATTAAAATGCAGACCATCTGCAAGTCAAGATTCGGGGGCTGAACAGATTTTCTAGAGAGCTCCTTTTAGTCTGAGAGAGCAGGAGGCATTGTCTTCAATCATCACTGCTCTAGGACTTGATGGTTTCATTCATCTCATTGCTACAGGCAGGCAGCAGGCCGTTTGTCTGGCAAATAAAGGCCTTTCGACACCAACAAGGACGTATTAAGTCCTGAGGATTAGTGATTTCACTGAGAAACAGCTTTAATATGTTAAAATTATGTCACATACTTCCAGTGAGGATGGAAGCATGTCTCAGAGATGGATTATATCGGCCTCTTCTCCGGTGGCAATGTGTCTTGAGCAAGTGCACGGGCCAATGTCATTCTGTCTGTCACTCTGAAGGATACAGGTCTAATATCAAGCATCTTAAGACAAATCATCTTCAAGCCGAAAGACGCTACATGGCAACTTTATAATAGTTCTCTCTTAGACTGAGTGACCCTGCCTGTCTCAGATGCTGTTGTCTCATTCCTTAGGCTGTTTAGAGCCTGAATATAGAAACATAAACTATTGTGATAAAGTAGTTAGTGTCCCAAGAGGTAGAGATTACACGAAGGCTTTCAATTTAAAGGCTATATACCCTCACTGAGAATTATTGGCTGCCTAAAATTCAGAGTGGTTGAAAAACAACGTCTGGCTCCACCTGTGAAAACTATTTTGTAGTAAAGGTCAGTGTTGTCCTTTACTATAATTCATCTGCAGGTAGTTTTTCACAATCCTCAAATTATTCCCATTGGCACGGATCCAACATGGTGTGTGTTTAATTACAGGCTACTTGCTGTACTCCAGTCTCAGCTGGCCATGGTGTTTCTTTGTCTGTAAACACTTGAAATAAGTGAAAAACACAGCACTTTCTCTGCTTACAATAACTATGGAAAAACCTACGTAAAGTGAAGCAACAACAGAGAACTTGGCATAAAATACACACAATGGCAAAATGGTGGTTGGAGCCTATGGAATTTCAGGATTCTCACAGTAAGCTAGACACAACACATTCCCCTTCACATTTAACAAGCTGAAAACAAGTGAAATACAATGACATTCTGCTCAAAGGTCGCTAACAAAATCTGCACAAGCAAATAAGCTGTGATAGTTTCCATCAAACATGGCATCATAAAGCTTTTACAAAATATACAACGTGAGAGTGTTGGGTCCCTTTTTCATGGGGCTTTCCATTTACAAAGGATTGCTTTGAGATTTGGTGGGTTTGGCTATGTAATAATGAAACACACTAATGAATTTGTAGACCCCACCTAATTACTAATTAACAGTGTCAGAAATTGCTGTTGTGAGTGACTGATATCCACTTTTCTTTTTGGAGTTCTTCTGGCTCTTTCTTTTCATTGTACTGGTGTGGCAATAAGTATGCTTTCAAAAAGCTTCATTAAGAACATCAGAATTAGGTTGTGGAGTATTTATGGATCTCACAATTCCTGACTATGGAAAAAAAACATTGACATTGTAAAGACGTGACAAAAGTAAAATAAATAAATAAATAAATCACAATTTCATACATTTCATTATCTGAGGACGGTCAAATTCTTTGGTAACTTTGCATAGCTTCTGTTGGTCAATGCCCTTTTCAGACAAGATCATATACGTCAGATGACGTAATCACAGGGCCTTAAAAAATAGCCAACAAGCTCCTTCAATCTGTCAGGTTTGTGATATCATCTACAAGTTTAAAAAAACAACAACTTACAAATAACCAAAAGTATTGGCTTACCTCGTTTATCTGATCCAAAGTTAACGTAAAGAATAACAAGAAGCATGGGTCAGAGAGAGATATAGTACAGTGTAAGTCAACAGGTTTAGAGGTGCACTGGACTCCAATCTCATCATCAATAATAAACGATTAAAAAGGGCATTAACCTTATAACAGGTTGATATAGAGAAGACAGCAGCGGAACACAAGATACAAATGAATTGCTCTAGCCACGTGAGAATGAGCTCTGTTACACACTTTAAGCATCCGCCAGGCCTTCATTTTGTAGCAAAAGACAGCTAGGTGACAACAGGGTAAGGGGGACGGGGTCCAATCATTCGCTGTGGCGTTGCTTTCCTTTGATTGACTGTTAAGCATTCATGCAATGCCGGCAGCGTGAACCCCAAAAAACCTTTATCCATAATGGATTAGGCCCGGAGGGCAGCCCAAAGAACTTCGGACCCTCAACGATCTGATGCTGCAGGTAGCAATTGGGGGCTGCATTATTTAATCCTGCAGTCGTGAGGGGGAAGTTGGGAGTTAATTACTAATAAATCCGGCCCACACATAGTAGAACTGAGCAGGTAGGGAAAGGGGGGGGGGGGGG
>NC_048418.1:10182614-10183258 GCF_013103735.1 Etheostoma cragini
AGAGAGAGAGAGAGAGAGAGAGAGAGGGAAGGAGAGGAAAGCAAGGAAAGAATGCGGGAGGTGGAGATAAGTAAAAGAAAAAGAGATGAAGCAAGAGAGAGGACCTATGAGATACATGGAATACATTCAGAGGGTGAAAAAAAGATGGGATGCAAGTTAAAAAGAGAAGGTGAGGATGAGGGAAGGTGATAATGAAGGACAGAAGATGTAAGTATAAAAAGGTAAAAATACTATCAGTGAAATAAGCCAGTGTGGAGTGATATGGATGAGATATTTCAAGGCTTTAAAAAGTAATGCTTAAAGACAGTCTGGTACAACATGGCATCGGGGTGAGATGAGGCTGGCTGGTGTGGTGCTGAGGGACAGTGAGGATGCTGGAGTGCCGCCAAGCCCTGCCAGCCTCCCGCGCTAATGAGAGAAAATGAGAGTGATGCTCTTCTGGGGCAAAATCTTTTGTTTTGGTGTCAGCGAGAGGCATGGTGTCAGATTCCGAATGCTGTTGTGTGACAACAGTCTTTAGAGAGCAGCAGGCTGCCGGAGCCTAATCGGAGCTGATTCAAATAAAGGAGGGGACATGGCTAACTGTTAGCTGTTTCTCACAGTGTGTGTGTGTATGTGTGTGTGGTTGTGGGGGGGGGGGGGGG
>NC_048418.1:10183268-10322225 GCF_013103735.1 Etheostoma cragini
CCACAACTAGCTCTTCAAGGGGTACTGGGAAAGCAGCATTTGACACATGCACCTAACACATGCACGCAGTGCACAATCGCTGAAAAACAACAAGTAACAGATGAACAACAAAAAGAATCACAGCGTAAACACACTAAAACAGGGTACATTAACAATTTATCATAAAAGTGCATCTGGGGAGAAACAAAACAGTTGTGCTGTGAGGTGCAAAACAGAGAGAGAGACAGACAAAGAGAGATGGATGCAGAGAAAAAGGCATGGGATTGTACACCATGACACAGATGAAGTCTTGTATTAGACTGATAAACATTTTCACTTAAGAATCTCCATGGAAATGTTACAAGTCTATCAACCAAGCTTTATTTGTGTTTGCGACGTTTATAGTGGGGGATGACAGCTTGGTTGCGTCCTACCTCGTACTCCTCCTTGAAGCCGTAACCCTCGGCGCACTTCATCTGGGTGATGTGCTGGAGGAGGTCTGCCACGCGGATCGCCGGGTGTAGCTGGCCCGTCTGGTACGGCACATCGACCGGCTCCCGCTTCCTCAGGGAGTGAGTATGCGACTGCACCAGGCTGCTGGTGTCGCTGCCCATGTTCTGGCTCTCATCTGTGGGACAAAAAAACAGGGACAGGCCAGAGAAGGTCAAGAGGGAGAAGTACGAGCTAGTGTTGCATGATCAATCATTATATTGTTATCAGATACATATGAGTGACATAACGCTTGAAGCAGCAAATGGCAGTGGTTAATTAACATTTAAAAAAGGGAGTTTGGTTGTCTAGGCATTGTCCCTCTTCTGCCAGTTCATATCTCAGTTACAATTGTTCCCATTAACAGATGGCACATTATCTCATTTACTGTTTAGCATTATGTCACCACCCTCCAGATTGACAAATAACTCTCAAATAGTAATCTGTTTGTTATGGATGGTCACAACAACACAACATCTTTGAGTAATAGGATGAGTCATGTGGTGGGAAGGTTCAGGTCCATCTGTCTCAGTGTGTCGCTGGAAAATATTTAATATTACAGGCCTACTGTACTATATGGCAGCCTATAGCCGTTTAAATATGAGGCCCTTTAATACAAGGCACTTAAACAATTAGCATTTAATAGGACTACTGTTGGAATAAAAGGAGTCAGCGGCCCTAAACTGCAAGAAACAGTGTAGAGCGGTTGTAAAAATCCACATGAAGATGCTGTAAAACAACAAGCTGTACAGTTTTCTGGTTTGAGATGCAGCTCATATTGCGAGTCAGAGTCCATTCCAGCTTTTTCATACTGTAATCACGTCAGTGGCAGACATGAGGCACAGATGCTGTGGGGAGCCAGCAGACGATGGAGGGTGTCCAGAAACATGGAGGAGGAGGAGGATGTGAGGGGTGCGTGGTGGGCTACAGTGAGCATGTCGTAGCAGGCACCGTCAGAAGCATCACACAAACACAGCGTGGATTCAACCCCTGCCACCCATTCCTCCCCGAAAAATAAATCAAAGCCGAGATGGTAGGAAAATGCATGGGGTGATGCTGCCATGGGGCACTGTATGTACTTTGACCATGCTAGGCTAATGGTGGCTTGGTGGCACGGTACAGAGGGTGGTGAGATGCTAACATGTCAACTGGTCATGCAATAAATGCCCATGTCAGAAGCAGCCTCTCACTTTCGGCTTGCTTTCTCATTAAACACCACCTCCTTCCCCCAACCCAGGGCCCACTTGGAAAACTTACCATTAATGGGCACTTTTTAGATAGCAGATAGATAAGAGGTTACGTATGTAAAGAGAAAGAGAGGAGAAGAGAGAGGAGAGAGGGGGTAAGCAACAATACAGCATGAGTACCTGTTACAGTAGAGTGTTCTAGAGCTACGCTATAGGGCAAGATCACATGCCATCTCAGTCCAGACTGCCTAGGTAGAAAGCCTAGTCAAAGGGGGATGTTGAGTGGATGGATGGGGCAAGTTCAACAATGCAAGACAAAAGTAAAAGAACAAAACAAAGAAGTCATGGATTTCAGGAGAGAAAATAAAAGTGAAATACTGGACGTCTTTGGAACAAGCTGTTTCAAATCTGTGACTTGCCTATTTTAATGATGCCAATACTTTGAGTATTCTGACATTTTGAATTTCTTTCTTTAATTGCAATAATTATATTTCCATGTGCTAGTTGTGACACCTGTATTTATGCCTCTTTTTTTAAATAGGAATTTGTGATAAAATAAAAATACATTACCAATCCTCTGTGATCTAATCAGTTTTAATCATTAAACACAACTGATGAGACAATGCTGTGCCTGAGTGGGTCACAAATGAAAGCATGTAACCTTTTCTGGCTTTGGTAATTTCATGTTAATTGTTTCATGCTTCATTAAATGTGGAACTAACATCAGCAGCTGTCACAACAGTGATGATGAAAGACATTGCTTTAAGTTGCTCTTATGTAGGAGAAAAAGTTGTGTACTTGTAAATGCAGTTATGGTGCTTGTGGTGAAGCTGGAGTTGCTTATTGCATCTTTCTTCTTGGCCTTGAGTATTAATTTATTACACTTCTAGTGCCCCACTTAGTAGCTACATTATGTGCTCCGTTGGTATAAAAAGCATCGGCTCGTTTAAGATGCTGCACTTTGGGCTGCTGTGCATATTCAATAAAGCCAGTAATCATTAACAGAAGAACAAAATGCTTTTTTCGATTTTATCACTGAACAGGATGAAAAAACACTGGCAAAACAAAAACAAGTAGGTCACTAGCATTTAGCCAAAGGCAGGGGGAGCGACATTAAAAAGAATAATAGAAAAGGTTGTTGTTTTGGAGGGAGGGAGGGAAGTTAGATGTGTAGTGAGGGGAGGGAGGGGAGGGCAGCACAGCTAAGCGTACGCATCCCGCTTTCTGAAATTCTTACAGTGAGAGGGGCCAAGAAGAGCATTTGTCTGTCTCCCTCTCACACCGTTTAATATTTGTTTGTGTCTCAGTGCAGCTGCTATGGCTTCAGCACACTGTAGCCTTGGCACTGGGGAAAACTGCCCCCCCCCCCCCATTTCCACCCTTAGACACTCCCCCCACATCCAGTCCACATGTCTGTCCATGCATATGAGAGGTCAAACATGTATGTGACATCACACGCACGACATGCAATGCGGATGGGATGGAGTGAAGACAGCCCCAGCCCAGGAGAACCCCTCGTCTGACAGGGAGGTAGGGAAGGATAGAGTGGGGAAGTGGAAGGGGGGGGGGAAGGAGGAGGAAGGGGGGGGGGGGAAGGGAGGGAGAAGCAGCAGGCAGGTATGTAGGTGAGGAAGCCAACCTTAGTAAAAGAGCAAACCAAACCAAAAATGGGAAAAGCAAAATCTGTGCTTTTTCGTTGTCACGGTATTGTCTTTAAACAGTCATCTCAAGAATGTAATGCACTGTAATTTTCTTCAACGTAGAAATAAGAATAAATAATCAAGAAAATGTGTCTCACCTAAGATAGCAGTTGGCACAAAGGGATCTGCTCATACCCCCATAACAAGTGCAGACGTTGGAGGAGGAAAGAGAGTTGCAGTTAATATAAGAAACCAAGATAAATCCACTAAAAACAACAATAAGAAAACAATACTGGACAGTTTGTTGGTTTCTTGCCAAGCTGCATAACAAAAAAAAAAACTTCTTATTTTCCAGAAAAGCTAATTATACACAAACTTGATTATATATCTAGCTGCCCTTTACTCCATCTAATCAATGAGCTGTGATCTGATTACATAAGACATGTAATTATGCATATGACTTGAAGAAACTGAAGTCATAATTGAACAGATAAATTCCATCTTGGCAAAGTGATATAAAACACTGTTATAACCAGAGATGTTAGCAGGGTGTAAACCCATCTAAAGTCAATTTATCTACCTTCTCATTTGTGAAATTGTTTTCCAATTTTTAAAGCACTTAAATTCAGTCATACCACACATTACTGTAATAGTATGTATATTACATAAAAAGGCATTACCAAGAACATAAAACTATTTAACACTTCTTTGTAAATATTGTCTGTTATGAATCTATCATGACACTTTTGCAGGTTTCATGATGACTCCATTTCACACTTATTGGTTTAACTTTGGCATCACTGCTTCAGTACATAAGTAAACACTTCTCAGTTGACATACAGGATTCGGGTGAGGAAATACAGTGTATGTTTACCAGGGTAGTAGGAGTTGGGGGGGATTGAAGTACTGAGAGTGTTGGCTTTAGGCAGCGTGAAGGAAGAGGGTGATGATCCAGCTAGATGTGAAGAAAAGAACATAAGGCAATCAATAGTCCAGCATTTCTTAGTTCTTTAGAACCCTTAAGGAAATATAGCAACAATAACACCATTACATTATCATTACAACATGTCTCACTTACCCTATGGTCAATGTTATTTATTTGTTCGCACAGAAAAAAAATTCCATTGACCTTTACTTTTTAGTGGTGGCAAAAATCTCAGAGTACAAAGTACAGTTGAAGTATATCAAAATTAAACATATTGTAAATGTGCTAAGCTAATTTAATAACTACTACATATGCAACAGAGTAGAGCAATACTAAAGTGGACAATATAGTAAAAGTTTGTCACCCTGTCTCCTATCAGAATAGGGACTCTTAATGCAACATCAACACAGCCAACTGCCATGCTTATGGAGTTTGGGTTATGGTTGCAGTATGTTCAGGACTATAATCTGTCAACTGTGATGTTCTGAGCCCAAATGACACGACTGACAACCATGTAAGGTCATGGAGAGCGTGAGAGGGCTTAGGTACATTATTGAAGGCTTTACACTCATAGGCAGAGTAAAAAAAGTAATGCATTTAAATCATTTGCGCTGGCAGACAGGGGACCAGATTTGAACATCCAAACTAACAGACAGTTAATCAAGGTCAGGGCATCTTTGGGGCTCATCCCCTGCAGGGGTGTGGAGACAGAAGCTGCTATGGAGTTTTAATCTGATGGTTTTGACTGGGATTATACCAGGTCAAGCCCTGGGCACAGATTTAGCTGAGCTGTCCATCAACAAAGTATTAAGTTTAACCTGGGACGGGGAACATTAATAGGTTATTGCACCAGAGCACATCTAGTATTTGTTGTGTGTTTCCTCCTAGAATTGGTAACAGAAGGGTGCTAAGGGTGGCAACCTCTCAACGGGTTCATGTTTACTGGTGAGCTTTGAGGTCATGTTAGGGATTGCAAGCAGCCTTGATTATTGATTACAATACAAGACTCCCTACAGGCTATTAACAAGTATTGACACAACTATCACAGCTATAGCATAGTGTTAGTATCAGCAACATCCTGACAGTAAATTACTAATATTGCTGACTTTAGTGTACTTATAGTTGATTTAACAAAAAATAATTATAGAACTGAAAGAAAATTAAAAAGGGAATGTGTAAAAAGGGTACAACAAAACCGTGAGTGCTTGTGAAGAGGGATGAATCTCCTGTTGAAGAACAAACGAAACGAGATCCAAAATCTTTCTCAAAATCATATCAAAGTCTTTTGTGTCTATTGAAAGTAAAATCTGTTAATCTGAGGAGTGGTAACAAGTAGTTTTTCAAAAGCTACAAAATTACTGTAAAATAATTTGCACTGGCTGAATTAAGTCTCAGTTAGATCAAGGATAAAACTGAAAAACAAAGGGACCGAGAGAGTTCATTAAAAATCCATTTTCAACACTAATTTATGAAACTGGATGTGGTAAATGACAAAAGAAGGAGAAAAAACCCTTTATCATGGTAATAAGAAAAAGTCATACGGTTACAGCCATTGTTCAGCAAATTTAGAGATTTTTTGAAGGGGAAGTGAAAACAAATATGATTCTTATGCTAACTTAAAAGCAATGGCAGATATTTGACACTGCATAGGAGGATTTTTTTATTTTTATTTCTGTTTATGTTCCTAAATCCACAGTTCACTAGGTGACTCGCAAATTTAAGTTTGTCCCAAGGAGAATACTTCCTGTGCAGCCAAGTCTGATTTCTTTCTCACCTGACCGAACCAAATAAATTGCTTTCACGATACTCGGTGTGTATGACTGGAAAAGGCAGTTAGGCTCATGCAGAGCCATCTCACCTCGGCCGTTGAGCGTGAGGGCACACTCGCTGCGGCCGTTGAGCGTGAGGGCACACTCGCTGCGGCCGTTGAGTGTGATGGCACACTCGCTGCGGCCGTTGAGTGTGAGGGCACACTCGCTGCGGCCGTTGAGTGAGAGCGCACACTCGCTGCGGGTGTTCAGCGTGTGGTTGTGTGTGTCCATGAAGGACAATGCCTCGTCACAGTTGGTACCCTGCTCCGTGTAGCTCTTGTCCATAGAGTTGACCATCACTGTCATCTCCTGGCGGGTGCTATTCAGTGTCTCCTTACGCTTCTTGGCCAATTTCCTATTATAGGAGGGAAGAAATAAAAACAAACAATCAGACAAAGGCAACAATGACTGCATATGAATGGTCCTGATATGATATGATGCTGGTAGTGATGACTCATAGATGTAATGAGATGGCTGAGCTAATGTGCCCTGCATTGTGGACACATTTGGTTTCATTAGGCTCCAGATGCTTTCTCAAGCAGTGCGATATAAATCCTTCACAATGGGGAAGTTGTGACACCTTAACCCAAATACATCAGGGGCCCTGATGATTTAAAATTAGCTATAGTATTTGGGGGCTGAAGAATTAGAGTTGTGAACAGTGAAATGAAACAGTCCACCTGCTTTTATTGACCTACTTTGAATTGATGTGCCGGAGCCTACAAGCAATCTGATCAAACACCATTAAAGGATTGTGTACGGAGTGAACGCACAGAGAAAACACACTCACATTAAAGCTGTCCACCATCAGGCCATTGTATAAATTCATGAACTATTACCCACCCACACACACACACAAAGACTATAAGCTTTTGCAACCAGGGCCTGCTGTTTGTCAATTACTGCACCTACAGACAGTAGGGTGACACCCACTGTTTTAGTTAGTGTGTGTGTGTGTGTGTGTAAAAAGCATTTTACAATACAATGTCAAACCTACTCAGCATATTTAAAAAAAACAAAAAAAACACATGCACAACACAAGATGTACATGTACACATGATAATTTTTTTGATATGTGTGTGTTGTCTATAGTGTTTTTTACGACCAATATTCAGTCTACTCTTATTGATATAAATGGGGTGGACTAAATGTATAATGCAATAATAACACAACTCAACAGCACCAACTGCTGCGTGAAGCCGTCATGACCATAAAGTTGAATCAACATCTCTTTTAAACATTTTCATAAAAATCTGAACATTATGGCCTGAAGGTAGGACTGTAAGCGCAACATTTTCATGACAGTCTTGAATTGGTTTTAATTATTTCCATATATTATATCAACTTAAAAAAAATTGGACTGTGAAAACCACTGAGGAAAGCATTGGCTGCAACAATAGTTTGTTAAACGTCTGCATTCTCACCAAATAAACATGCAACAAAAAAGAAACCTCAAATCTTTTTAAAAGTTAGTTTTGAATTACTTAAACCTATTGTCTCTATTATTCCAAACCTCTGACCCTGAAGTGTCCTAAGTAAGACTGAGTCTCTAATGGGGTGCCATTCTAAACTTCACCTCTGACCTCCCAAAGTTAGAAGCCACTTGCATAAGAAAATGTCCCCATAGTGATAATTAACACTCAGGGGAGTTAACCCTATTATATTTCCACAGAAGTTTTAGTAAATAGTAAAATGTCAAACATCTTGAGCGGGAACATACTGTACCATAAGATACAGCCATAGCTGATGCTGCTCTGCAGCAGGAGGGGAGCGAGCGATGTAAGAATTAACTATGGCCGCCCTCACACTGATCCACGCACTTTGTTACTCTCTGTGTGACCCCTCTGCCTATTTGAATTGCAGTCTCTCTCATGGACAACTGCGATCTAATGATGCACTCCTGCTGCTTTGTTTTCGCAATTCTCCTCTGTTTATTCAATTTTGACGCTGTCTGGTGCCATATGGCAACAAGCCCCCGCTGCCTTCAAACAGTCATTTGCTCTGAAGGCCGCGACGTGAGTCTAATAGTGGATCCGTTTCTCAGAAAGCGAAGTGACAAAGTAGTGACATTTTCATCTGTCGGACGTACTTTTTGTCTTTAATCTGCAATTAGAGTCAGGAACAAAATGGCAATCTTTTTTTTTTTTTTACATTTTAGTATCATATTGTAATAGGAAGGAGTTAGGAGGGGAGAGGGAGCTGGATGCACCCCAGGCAATATTAAGACTGATTCGGCACTGCGTGTGCACTCATGGAGAATCCTATTAAGAACTACTATAATTGAGGTTTTAATACTGTATACTGTTTTTATTTCTGTTAGGACTTGGATTTCTGCTTCCTCGGACTGAAGAACAAGCGTTGTAGATAAACAGGGCTGCAAAGACATCAGTCCCAAAATGAGAAACGCATCAGTAATACTGGGATGTTTGGAAGGCACCATGGGTGTTGAATGAAGATTAATTGGCATGCTATTTCGCCTCATTTGGAAGAGGGGAAAATATAATGATAGATGACTATTTTGCAGGGTCTGATGTGCTGACGGAAATAGTATGAGGAAGTGTACAGTAGAGGGTTTGTGTATCTTGAAGGATGTGGCCATTTCTCCCATCCTCTGATAGCGTTAAGATGCACGGGGAAAAATCCTAACTTCTTTCTTTTTTTCTTTTTTTTTTTTAAATAGGACGATTACTTACAGGCTTGCCTGACAATTAAGTGACACATTTCTTTGAACAGCAGTGAATGTGCACATGAAGGGGGACGAAACAGACAGATGGCAGAGGTGTTTGTAGAAGTAAAGACAGAGCAAACACTCCAGGTGACTATATTAAGCAACTCTCATTAGAGGGATTGTCTGCAGTTCTGAACATGACAGGCGTGGTGTAACTGGGATCTAAGTGAGCAGAGCTCCCTAACTCCATGAGTTCAGCTACAACCAAAAAGAAGCTGCATGACTTGTATGTCTTTGTGTGTTTGCCAGAAGCTCTGTTCTGTGGGAGAAGATACTGCTGTGACTTCTAAAACAAGAGCTTCAAAACATCGAGCTCAGCATGGTGGGCCTTATTTTGGTGCTGGAGCAGCCTAAACCTTGTGACATTGGCACAAAGAAAGATTCATTAGGCGATCCACACACATTTGTAGTGCATAAGTGTGTTTGTGTGTTTGTCTGTGTACGTGTTAGATGACTGACGTGCAGCTGGGAGGGGCAACAGAAGCGTCTTTGATTCACACAGTGGGGGCATTCTTTGCACTGTGTCTCATTTCAAACTTCTCTCCACCTTTAAAACATTTTCCAGGAGGTTGTTTGTCCACCCATCATATTTCAATCCATCCATTCCATTATCTATCAATTTACTTAAGCAAGAGAAATCGCAGAAACACAGATTTCTGAATGCAGACTATTAATCTGCTAACTTGATTGCTTGATTTATTTTTTAAACAATCAAATGTAGAAAACACACACACACACACACACACACACACACACACACACACACACACACACACACACACACCTTATTGTCACAAGAATTAACATTTTTTCCACCCAAATTGTTCCACTATTTCAATAGCGCTATTTGTATTATTCCTGTAAAAGTTATGTACAGATACGTTAGTAACTGATGAAAGCAACTGCGTATAGTGCTAATCCGTGACAGATGGATGCTTTGTAAATGACACGTTAAAATTTATTTACTGAAAATTCATCATTCAATGCATGACATCCGTTCACCCTGCTTAAACTGCTCTTCCTCTTGCCCCTTTCTCATCAACATTCAGAGCTCGTAGGTGCAAAAATCTGCAAGGCTTGTACCAATTAATGTGATTCTTGCTGCATGCTCGGCTTTGTAAGATTTAATTAAGGTGTTTGCCCTGAGCACACTGTGTTGTACATGGTACGTTTAGTAGGCGCCCCATGAATGATGATTTATAGGTCTCTGTGTGTTTTCAGTAAAAAAATGAGTTTTTTTTAAGCATTTCTTTAATACATCACTGCAAGAATTTAGTAAATTACAGCACAGTAAGTGGCATACAGGTGGTTTGTTTACTATCAGGGCCACTCAATAAAATGTATGCACTCATCACACCAGGGATTTAAGTTTTAAGTGACCACCTGTCAAATGGAAATGGAACTCGTTTCTCCTGGATGAAACTGTTTTTTATGAGCTGATATAATAAAACAGCAGGAGGTAACATAGCAGCAAAACACCGATATTTATAGACTAGATTCATGAGTAGATATTTTGTGCAAACATGTCTTCAAACTTTTATAATTTCATTTCACTCATAAGGGTAGCAAAAAAATATTCCAACCTTATTCAGGCCATGAAGGGACAGTAAAATACAGGATTTACAAAACAAATCTGTACAATGGGTAACTTTTAAATATAATAAAGCTTTATACTTAATAAAAATCACTATTTTCTGTCTTGCCGTTTCATCCAAAAATGTCCAAATTTTTTTCAAGGTTCAAGGTTTTCCACTGAGATTAGTTTAATGTTATTCTACAAGATCAAGAACGTATATTGGTTAATTATATACAAGACATCTACAAAGTCAGATCACATACCTGAGGTTTGAGGAGCACTAGACAAGCCGGACAAATCGGTCAGTCAGTGCTACAGTACGTGTGCTTGTATTTAACATAACTGCTGCTTGATGGATGAGTCTAACTCCCATGGGAATAAAGACCCCATCGCAACCCTTGCCCTATGCCATTGATCTGTCTCTTTTCCCCAGCAGCAGCAAGCACAGCCGCCGGTCCAACCACCTGATTAAAAAACGGTCATATATTTGATCACGCATGTAAGTGCATCCCTAATGAGTGCTCTGACTGATGTTGTGCTGCGAGGTAGCCCGATCAGCCACTTCTGGCAATGTACCCAAAGTGCATATTTTGGCGACTGCGGGATGTTCTCATGCCTTTAAAAGGCTTTGATGAATGCTTGAGAGCATTAATGGGGTTCATCAATCATAGAGGTGTTGTAATCTCATAGCTGGCAACATGAATGTCAGCAGAACGGCAGATGATCACTTCAGAGGAGAGCATCTTAAGAAAGCAGTCTATTATTGATTTGTTAATATAACTTTGGGTATGCAACATTGTAGTTATATGTCTTTGTGAGCTTAGCTTAGACGCCAATGACTTAACACCTGTTCTACAGAGCAACTTTATGGTCATTTTCACTTCAAGGCACAAATTGTCTTTCCAAAGAGCTAACACGCTTCTGCTTTCCTCTCACTTGCATTGCTTTCTTGTGCCTACCACGAATGACACAAGAAACAGATATATAGAGAAGGTGGGAGGAGTTGTAGTATTGAATGGCACATCCTTGCTCACTCCAGCATAACTTTGAACGTCAATTACAAATGATGCACAGCTTTATCACCTGTCAGTGGCCTCATAGAGAATTATTTTGTTTTTTTTCTGTGATGCAGGCCTAGTGTTGAACATCCTTGTACCTGAAAAGAGGGCAATACCCCATGTTACAGAGATTCAGACATCTGGGGTCCTCTGGTTACTTATTTATTGAAGCGTGTTTCTTATTTTCTATTAGTATTTGCAGCTGTCATGGCACATTTCTCAATAGGGATGGTTAATACTTCAGCTTATACAACTGTATTTCATGTTGTTATCTTGTCGGCTTTAGAGAGGAGTAACAAATACTCTCTCTCCCTTCTTTTAAAAGTAAAAAATCCCCCCCCCCCCATACATTAATTTTTTGAAGTGACGCAATTTGGTTTAACTGCTCCGATACATTATATTATGTGTATAAGGCCAGAATATCCAATTAAGCTAACCTTAAAACTGTAAATCAAAGCAAACACACAAACTCTTCTTTAAGGCGTCATGTCCTTCAAATAAAGAAATCATTTTTATAATCATCAACACATGTCTAAAACATTAACTGTTGCAGCCCTTGATTCACGCTACACTAATAAATCCCTAACTTCTTGTGAAAAGAACACTAACATCTCCTCTTAACCAAGAAAACACAACTTGCATGTAAACTAAGACAACTGATATCTTTGATTTGTACATTTTATTTTTTGTAACAACCTCATGTCTCCCTGCTTAGCTCGGTCAATGTGTATGCTCAGCTTGGGTGACACTACCCCTCCAAGTCATTGGGGCTTTCCCTCCAAGACAGCTGTGATCTAATATGAGTGACATGCCGAGTATTCAAAGTAGTATTATCTCCAGGTGTATTCTGAGGTGTTCTTTGATGTGAGGCAGCCTCCATTCTCTCCTCTGATCGCAGCCATCTCAAGACAGATTATTAGGCATCCATCACAAAGACCTTACAGCGGAAGCCTATGAGCTACAGCAGTAAAGGCAGAGCTGCAGAATAAGCTTCTTTTACCATTCAGAGGTGAGTTTTGGAATTATCTGTTCTATTACGAGCAAAATAAAACAGCGCTAAACCTATTGTTTTATGATGTTTGTGTCTTCAAAATAGAAAGGAGGTTATTCTGTGATCACATCAGTAGAGATGCAATCGGTCCTCTCAGCAAAAGACACAACTCCACCATCACCATAGAATCAATGGAATGGGTGTGCAATAAAAAAAAACGAAGGCAAGAGGCATTGAGAGCTGAGATGGTTTGATTACAGAATGAGATGGTAGAGTAGGGGTAGACAAAAAGACTAGAAATGATCCCATGCATATGAAGCCAAATTGGTAAAATAATGTAGCTCATGCTTAAAATGTTAGTGTAATACCTATAAATAGGGTCAATCCAACAAAGAGTTGTTGATTGCCTTTTTTGGCATTTGCAAAGTGCACACACACACACACACACACACACACACACACACACACACACACACACACACACACACACACACACACACACACACACACACACACACACACACACACACACACACACACACACACACACACACACACACACACACACACACACACACACACACACACACACACACACACACACACACACACACACACACACACACGAGTGTGTACAAAATGTGAAATATTTGTATTAACTCCTTGAGGTTCTGGGCACAACGAAAGCATAAAAAAAAAGATTCCCTTTGATAGCACTTCAAAAAATCTAACTTTGACAAGTCAACAGAAATGAAATCATTGGAGTCAAATAAAAAATTCACACAGTAAAAATGCAGTAGTTCCTGCATAGATTTTTTTTTTGTTCTTCTTTTACAAGGGGAGTTTGGCAATCGTGCAATCATTAAGGCAGTTTAGTTCATCGTTTGATAAACAAACTTCTTAAAATCTCGCAGAAATGATGTCTGCAATACCATTTCTGTGTCTGGTTGATGTTTTGGGGGTGTAGCTGCGTCTGCATGCTTTTGTCAGAAGTGGTGCCAATGTGACATACAGTATGATGTGCTCATCATGTGGAGATGCATTGGAGTGGCGTCCTCCGTTCCGCCAGCAGAGATTACAGTTGGGCCTCTGTAATAACTCTGAGCAGGAGGAGACTGACATGGCTCTTTGCATGCATGGGAAACAGTGTGTGGGTGAGAAGCATGGCACTAACATTACACAAAGTGGTTACTTACAGGTAGTAAGTGTAGGAGTGATAGGTTCTTCTGCCGAGTGGGGTGGTGGTAGGATTTAAGCAGTGGAAGAGGGGAGGGGATGGAATGAAAAGGAAAGAAAAAGTAAAAATATATTAATGTTTGAAAAAAGAGTAGAAATGAACAAAATCAGATATGGTGGCATACGTGGAGGTAAACTAGTGATTATGAGGGCAAAGGTGATCGCTTGGAGTCATGTCATGCTTTGCAAGGGGGGAAAAGGGGGGCTCCATTCAGTATAGTTGAAACTAATTATTTCTAAATTGAGCTGGTTTACAACGCGTGATGGCAAATTAGAGGAAACATTTATGAAGAAATCATTTCATACACCTATAAAAATCACCATATCTGACCTCCAAGGTGCAACTTAATGAGTGCTTTGAATGTCTAAACACAACTTAGATTCCCTGTTGGTAAGATTAAATTACACAAAATTCAACCAATGAAGTCATCTCCATCTCTGATTAAGGCTAATTGAAAACAATTCCATTACTAGGTGCGGATTTTCACACCCACCCACTGACCGCTGTGCTACAAAACAGTAGTAAATACAGAATTGTAAATCAATATCAAAAATAAACATGGAACATATTGACTATATTAGTACACAACTACGCCTCCATACTCATCTACTCCATACTGACATTTACTCTTTAAATCGACACAAGCTATGGTGCCTTGCAAAAGTATCACAGTTTTGTAATAATGGATTTGATGGTGCCCTGTGAGACTCTCACCACTTTTTACTATTTTGTGTAGGTCCATTACATAAAATCCAAATAAAAATCCATTTAAATTACAGGTTTTGATGCAACACAATAGTAAAATAGGTTTTTGAAAGGCACTGTATCCATCTATTGGAGAACGTACGGTAAAGTGCAGCTGCTACATGATACGTTATCCTGAAATATTGATATTTATTTATTTTATTTTTCATAATGGAGATATTAATGGAAACCAACTTGTGTCAGCCAAAGAAATCTCTGCAAGAACTGACGTTTTATTTCAGGGCTTTCTGTGGACAAACGTGGGTTGATATTTGATGAGCTTAAGCTCCCCCGATAGCTGGAATATGTACAGAGGACCTCTCTTCAGTATGAGGTCCAGGGCTAATGTAAACTTAGCCTTCAGCTATGTGGCCATCCTCTTCCCTTCTGAGCCTTTTCATCATATTTTCTTTCTTATCTTCTCTCTGCCTCTCTTCATACCACCAAAAAAACATTTTTCCTATTCCCATTCTAATGTCATTGAAGCACTGCACATTTGTTAGAGGGTGCCGTGGAAACGGATTAATTTTTCATGGCACACTGTATCTCATGGCTGTAAACAGCCTTAATGGGGCGTATCAACATGATCAAATTAATTATTTAGTAAGACACTGACAATACTACCGTTTGAGGGAGAAATATACAAAATGATGAAACAGAAACTGCTTATTTGTGAGCACTCTGCAAGTCAGTTCAACCTCTTCACAAATCTGAAGTAGTATTTCAACAAGTAAGGAAAAAAAGCTTACCTTTTCTTCATGAGAAGTACCACACCTAAGAAGATGATAACAAAGAGGAGGATGCCAGCGATGACCCCAGCGATCTTCACGGTGTGGTCCGTTTGTTTCTCTGGCTCCACTGCGTCAGGTTTGTGAGTGGCTGCTCCTGAAAAACATCACAATGCATGAAGATCAAACAAAAAAAGTGCAACATTTAATGACAATTTGCTATTGTTCTACATGAGCCAAACTGCAGAGTGTACGTCCATGCTTTCTGTATGTCCTCATTGATTTGACTATGTGGAGGACTGAGGTTGATTATTCAATACACTGATATTCTGTGGCATTCTGTGGAGCATAAATATCAACAAATGTATTGGCTCGGAGCAATGTTTACTTTGAATGTAAGTGACTCCCTATTGTCCTGAAGACTCCACATTTAGCGTCGTCCTTAGTGGACATCAGCGCTCTGTGGATGAAGCTGCACTAGGAGAGATAAGCTCGCACCGTCTTTACCCTTGGTTAATCATGTTTGGGGCAAATGGTTGCTGGGCTGTAAGAAATGTAGGATGCAGGGCGGGAAAGATAATAACCAAGAAGATAAAAAAAAAAAAAAACTGAAATAACCAAAACATTAAGTATCAGCCCGGGATGAGATAGCCAACAATGAGACACAAAGAGAGAGGGAGGAGGAAAAGAACGTCTTGTTTTAACAGCATCTGCTCTCTGGGAAGCGATAAGAGGCCCTCTGAGGAAAGCAACGTTCCTGGAATGACAACTGTCCACCTGAACAACACCATTATTCCTTGTCACCAGGGGTAAATTTAGAATGATAAATTGTTATGTCAGACAAATCTGTTAGAGAGAGCTTCCTCCTCTCCTCAGCATTACCATTTTCTCTCACTATCAAAAAAAAGGTAAATATCTATCCTGGACTGGTTGTGACATATTGTTCCTGCTCTGGTGTGTTATTATCAACAGCCAGGCCTTTATTTAGACATACGTTTTTAAAACAGAGATTTCAAGACGGGTGACATATTAACAATTAAGTCTGGACAGATGGATCAGATTTGTCCCACTATCCTGTTACAGGCTAATATTACAGAAATGCTGTCAGTGACAAATCCCCATTTGAGCTTTGAGTGTTGTGTGTTCGTTGCTAGAAGTTAAAACTCTTCCATTCTAGCCTGAGAGAATGTGAGATTCACACAAAAGTAATTGTAATAATTAGACACCACTAAACTCTTTAAAACTCTCCAGAACTTTACGATGAGCACTACGGCATCCTTTTGTGTGTTTATAGTTGTCACAACTGCATCAACCAACACCTACAAACACATAATCTCCTAAAGATAATGAGAAATATTCATGAAAAGGGGATTAACTCCTGTCAAAAATCTCCAACAATGACAGATCAAATGGAAATTGCACCTCAAACAGGTCTTTCATGTCTAGTAATACCGAGAAGATGAAGTTAAAAGACATTGTCTGAGAGTTTAATCACACAGATTGTATGCAGATCGCAGGACATTAATACAAAACCACACACAAGCAATAATATGCAACTTGTTTTCATTTTGAGGGAATTGTCAGTATGGCCGCCACACTAAGCATATAGTGGGTAAAACCAAGTTGTGGACAGATAAACTGAGACGGTGAGAGAATGTGCAAGCTTACTGGTCTGACCTGTTAGTTGGTTGTCGCCAGCCGCTGGAGCGATGCGGATGTAGGGGGTTGTGAGCTGAGTCACGAGTATGGCGGCTGAGTGGAGTCAGTTGATCCAGGATGGCATGCAGTAGAAAGAGACATTGAGAGAGACAGGCCACACTGAAGCTGAAAACAGCCAAACCAACACTTCCCATCATCATGCAACACTGAGGCAGAGAAAGACATTACAGCATTCACAATTTGTTTTGCCAAGTTGGCAACCACAATCATTTCACAGTTCATATCTGTGTGAGCCAAACATAGTGCATGTAAATGTATCCCTTCAGGTGAGAAATTGCTTATATATGATCCTTCTACTTCTGATATATGCCATTTTAGTTCAGCCTATTGAGCCATGTGGATGGAGATATCTAGAACTCCACACAAAATCCATAGTGGAGCTGCAAAATATACAAGATTGCAGGGGCATGTCACAGGACCCCCCATGGCTCAGAACAGAGTGTGGCTAGGGCTCCCTCTGGTCTTATCAATTCTGCTTTTGGATCAATGGTGCTTAGACTTCATCACTTTTACTGTGTGGAGCAGGAAGTACGGCTGCATAGTTTGTAGCTGCAGACCTCAATGGGCAAACAGACTGCCTCCCAGTCATGGTAAAACACACGTTCCTGGACGTTTTACGTTTTAATGTGAAGACACTTTGACAGATCTTATAAATTTAATGTTTATTAGGTTAGTTCTCAGACATTATATGCAAGTGCGGTTAAGAAATGCATACAGCAAACATCAATCTAATGTATTCCTACCTTTTGTGGCTACTCGAACACAGTCAAGTTTGGTCTCCTGTGCACACAGAAACATTTAAGAGGATTGGGGGGGAAAAAAAGAAGAGGATCAGAGTTTAATATGATACACATAAACAGACATGAGACACACACAACCCTCATGGTTACAACTCATGGTTACAACAAAACAGCTCCGTCAGTATCATGCTGTCCCCTATCATCTGTTGAGCTCAATGACTGTGACACAAAACGCAGTTAGGCGAGCAGGCCTACAGCACAGATTAGTGGTGCTGAGCTGCTGATTTGTCAGCCAACAGCGATCTGTTGGCAGCCTGTGGCTCAAGGTGGTCAGCCACTGTGGAGAAACCTGAGCCCTGTGACAAGCGACACCATCCCAGCATGCAGGAATCCAAAATGACACGTCAGGGAGCCTTTCTGAATATGTAATAGAGTTTGAGCTCTGACAACAGCCTTCAACAACATGTTAAAAAAATAAAAAACACTGCTCTTGATGCTGGCAGAGAAGTTTGTTGTCAACAATGGTCTGGTGAACAGGATAAAGGACACAGACAGGAACGGCGAGGCAATGAGTACTACAACACAAAAGACATGAGAGCTGTGTCCCTGTGTTTGATGCAGCCAAGCTGTCCAATAAGCAATGAGCACACATGGGAGAGACATCATTTCAAGGCCACGAGAGGCATAATGAAGAGGAAAAAAAAACAAAAAACATCAATGTTCATGTGATCCTGGGTGCATGTGTATTCACATTACTGCTGTCAGATTGTCCCTTTATTAAAGGCAACATAACCAGAAGTTTTTTAGATTTTTATTTGAATAGAAGGCTAAACAAATTCTACGTTTTGTTGGCACTCACCTTATCTAAGTGCTAATTAAGTTTAAGAGGCTCAAACAAATCACTCCAACATCATTAGACATTAATTAAAACTCGCGGAACTATCCACTGACAGTGATAGCTTAATAAAAGAGTGTGCACAGGCCGCTGTAAATCAAAACATCGAATATTAAAAATAATGTCCATCGCAGAGACAGAGCTTTATGCTGTCAGCAAGGGACTCGGTCCTTTTGTTTGTGTGTGGAAGAGAACTGTCAGCCATTCATCTACCTGGAAAGTTTCAGACCGCCAATGCTTTACTCTCAAGAGCACACTTGCTAATTAGATTCAGTCCTGTCGCACATGTTATTTCAATTGCCTCCTTAAAGACGTGCTGGTGTTTCTCAAAGAGGCTGTTTATGGGGATTTTTTATTCAGGACTGCAATCGGTGGGACTCTTGAAGTCGACATTGAGCGGCCCGCCGTGGCTCCGTGGAGAGAGGGTCTCGCCAAGTGCCACTTGATGACAGAGGCTGCGACCTGTATGATCGGTAACCCCACTGTTGCTTCCTGCCTCCCACACTTAGCTGCCGGTGGGACCACTGCCTCTCTTAAATGCAGTTGATCAAAAGCTTGTCTGGCATTTGGCGTAAAGCTCAATAAGAAGAGGCAGGACAACAGGGCCAGAGTAATTGAGGGGGAGCGCATGTCCGCACATAAAGCTTTGCACCCCGCACTTGACCCTGCTGTAGCCTATTAAGAGTGCAGACAGTGCTGTTGGTACACCCCACCAGAGTACTTTCACATCTCTCAGAGGCCAAATGCAATTGTGCTGCTGCATGCACGTGTCTGCCTACAGTATGTTAGCAGCAGTGGTGGAATGTAACCAAGTACATTTAGTTTACTTAGTAAATTTTTTCTTTTAATGCCCCTTTATACTTATACTTCACTACATGTCAGAGGGAAATAATGTACTTTTTACTCTGCTACATTAATCTGACAGCTTTAGTTACTACTTACAAATTTAGATTTTTGCACATAAAATACGGTTTTCTTTTAAATTAAACTACCAATAATATATAGGCCTACAAGTTAATTTGAAGATTAAAAACTAAGTTGATTGACAGAACTGTTTTGTTTGTTTTCAGTTTCTAAAACGTGGGGATTTTTCTGCATTGAGTAATTTTACCTTTAATACTTAAAGAACTTTTTTCTGATCATACTTACATACTTTTACTTAAGTAACATTTGTAATGCAGGACATTTGCTTGTAAAAGAGTATTTTGACAGTGTAGTATTAGTAACTTACCTTACTTATGTAAAGGATCTGAATACTTTGTCCACCGCTGGTGAGCAGCTACTGCATAGACTGAGGGTCTTCTGTACTCAGCCACTTCATCTTCAGCCTTTCATTCACATAGTCAACCAATCTGTCAGCCTTTCATTCGCATTTAACCTACCATAATATTTAGCATTGTTTCATATACACACATGTTGATATGTGTGCACATGACTTAAAAAGAGAGGAGAGGTTTGCCAAGCAGTATACTACAGTAACTTTAAAGGTGCATCTATATTTTTAGTGTTTGAGGTTCATTGAATTAAGTACACAAATATATTACAATAATGTAATTGTCTAGTTGCTGAGGTACAATATGTACGTATTTGCACAGAACTTTAAGACAAGCTGTCAAACAATAAACTGTCAACCTGGCACCCAACACACAACATGTAAACTAGAAAAAGTGTTATTTTTTCCTCTTTTTGTCATCTTTATTATTCCTTGGTTGTAAGTGGTGGAATAAGTATTCAGATCCTTTACCTAAGTAAAAGTAAAACTCACCACAACACTCCCTCACAAGAAATTTGGTTAGTTGGTACTTGGTTGGTACTTGGTTGTTTTCCACCACTGGGTTTCAAAAATGTCTCATTTGGAAACACCACGCAGCTTTGGCATAACTTACTGAATTGGCATGAATAAAATAAACATTTTAGAAACACCCACCCCGTTGGCTGTGCTGACAGCCTGGTAGTAGATGCTGTAGCTTTTTTGAGGCAGCAGAGGGGCGTTCCAGTAGCCGTTGTAGGTCTTGTTGTCCCCCACAGTGAAGGGCTGGGGTGAGTGGATGCCGCCGGCAGGGAACTGAGCAGTGAAGTAGTACTGAGAGTTTAGGAGCGTGGCGTTCTGGAAGTGAATGGGAACTGGGTAGCACCGCAGGATTTCTGCTGTGCCTCGTGCTCTGCGTGGCCGTTCCTCCTCCACCACCACCTGGTATGCACTGCAAGCACAGGACACACACAGAATTAAAAGACTCCATTGGGCCAAATGGGCGCTTGCCAAAACACTGTTGGCATTGCAGGCAATTTTTATTTTGTCTAAAAATGGCCCTTTTATGAATGGCACAGAAAGGCATGTTGCAAAGCTCCAAATCTTAGAGTACACAGAGTCTCTAGAATTGACTCTTTATTTACATGTGAGATGGAAGAGATTTTTGGATAGATAATTAATTTTTTTATCGAGCCATTTCAGATATGCTTATTCAAAGTTTTAAATTAAAGCAATACAACATAGTAAATTATCATTTAAATGTGTTAACTCAGGATCCATAACGAAAACATGACAAACAATGTGTGTAAACACTTCGCTTCATTGCAGAGTTTCCTTTTCAACACAACATCTTTGTGCTAAAAGTCAATATAAACCGGGATAAACTTTTCCCATCTTTAAAAGCACAAAAAAGGCATTGAAGAGTGGAAGTAAATAGCAAAAATGTATTCGGACATTACTTTTCATTAACTAAACTTTTCAAATTGGTAAACTAACACAATTTACTCGTGTATATAAGTGAACAGCTACATTAAAAAAACATAGTGCAAGATAAATGAGCAGTGACACAACAAGGCCTGACGTTATTTGTATTTTCATTATTCAACAACTGAAAAGGTTAACCACTCTTTCCATTTCCTCGCCATCCGAGCCTTGTGTTTAGCTAGTTGAAAACTGCAGCCGTCTGTGCTTCTGACAGAGACAACATTGTCTCTGAGCCGGCCACTTTGCTTGAGGGGGAGAGTGACTGTCTTATAGACTTTAATGTTAGTATGCATCTTGCATCCACCTGGTAAATCTATTCAGTCGCTGAGTGACAAAGAGTCTGTTTACAGCTGCCACAGAGAATAACCAGCCATGATTGGGGACTAGTGTTCCATTTCCAAAAGAGTCACGCAAACAAGTTATTATTACAGAAGACAGAGCAAAGTTACACTGCTCACTGAATGAATGCATGGCTTTTATAAATGAATGAATGAATGAATGAATGAATGAATGAACGAATTCTATGATGTGACATGCTCTGGTTCTCCAGTTTTGGAAAGCTGATTTAAGGCTTTTAGCACATTTCTTTTTTCATAATTGGATGATATGTTTACAAATATGAACTAATAAATAATTTGCACATTGTTGAACACCTTTTTTTTGACAAAATGACATCCTATGCGTGCATTCACACTTGGTATTAATACGGTTTCCTGTTATTTAGATGCTGGCCACATTGTGATCAGATAAGTTAGGTGGGGCTGACGGACTTGTCGGAAGTCTGTAAGAGAAGACTTATATCTGCTACTACATGTAGCTTTTGCAGGGCTTGCTTCAGCAAGCAGGCAGAGGCAGTGTTAGGCGACATTTCAACTTGCTAGGCCACTCTTTTCTTAAGAATGTGGTCACACGGTGTGGCGTGCATTTACACCTGGCTGAGATCCGATCACAAGGCAAGGCAGACCTCCATCCTTCAGGTGTGGTCTGGCTGATCAAATTCCATTCTGCATGCAGTTACAACAGGCATTAGCATGTGTTTTTTCCTTCTTTGTTGGAGGTATCCTGACACGCAGCATTTTCATTGGCAACAACTAATTCTGTAATTGTTGTGCATTTGACAATAAAAAAACTTGAAGAGCTGTGCTGATCACAGCTTAGATCTATTAGAATTAAAAATAAATGCACTTGTACATTGCTCTCTTTATGGGTTTGCTATCGGAAAATAGTTAGAAAATGTACAAGACAATTTTACAAACAACCATTTAAATCATTGTGAAGCATGTCACATAAAATAAAAATGACAATGGGTAAGTCCTGGCAGGATGTAGAGCTTCAATGACCCTGAATATTTTTTTCTTTGGCCCACATTATTAGGACATCAAGTACAAACAAATCTGCACTGTAGTGTATGTACTCTTAAGCTGTACAATTGCTGTACAAACAGCGTGGAGATGATCAATTGTTCCCGGCGGTTGGTACTGGATGATTAAGTGTCCCCTTGTGTGTACAGCATGGGCTCTTTAACCCTATAATTTATCATAAGGTGCTTTCAGTGTCATTAGAAAATCCCCCTTTGCTCTTGGTTGGTGTGTCCCAATTCCTCAGAGCTCTTTTATTTAGTGCCGGGTTTGAAAGTGATGAAATATTTAATCCAGCTGGGAGTCTGAAGAAGGAATCAACCTTTAATTACTGTCCCCTATTGAGAGCAGAGGTCACAGGGCAGATGCAGACAGTGCATGATGGGAGCCCCTTAAGTAGCTGCAGAGCGCCAAAAAAATGAGTGAGGAGGCCTCAGCCACAACACCGTAGATCTGATATAAGCTATGAGACTATAGAAACTATTCAGAATGATATCTGCTGTCAATTATAGTGCTGTACCTATTGGGTTTAATGCATTTTCAGCACATATCCTAAGAAAGGCTTTGCATGTCTATATTGTTATTTTAGAATTCAACAATGCCTTGTACAAATGACGGCCATTAACTATGTTTTAGTTTTGCTGTCGCAATGAACACTTACTCATAGCTTGCCCATATTGGTATTTTAAATTCCAAATCAATCTGCAGATAGTGAAATAAAAACAAAAGCTGGCTCCCCCCAGGTGGCTCCTTATGATATGATGATGTGGCTGTGCCATGACTTAATGATAGACACAGTGTGAATGGTACTGCCTTTCCTCAGGCAAAATACTAAGTGCCACAGGCGATGAGGCTCCAAGGGTAAGAACTCTTGTAAAGTGGAAATCTAAACCAGTTCTCTTCCACGGAACATTCACTGCTGCAAGAAAACTAAATATTATCTCACAATAAATTTGCAATTTAATACAAATGTTTTGTTCATCTTTGTAAGTGATAGCGACAAACTTTGCTGGTTTATTTTAAAGCGTATTGCAAGGATAGCTTGATTCATGCACATACAATGTTCCAAAAAGCACACTTCCCCTGTGTTTGATCCCCTGTGGTTAATATACTGTAGTATTTTCACCTGAACTGCTTATCAAACGTAAAACGTGACTCAAGTTTAATGTTGGCAATATGAAAATGCAATGATTCCTCTTTTTTCTGTTAATTACTGCTGTCATGTTAATGTGCCTTTGAGCAGCTGACACCTTGTCACCTCATGCTGAGTTCACAATTTACATTTTGAGTCATTTTGACAGACCAGAGTCATTTAGTCGTTTTCTTGATTTAGTATGACATGAATGAGCAGCAAAAAAACAACAAATGAACAACAACGCCTTGATAGCAAGAACAAAACATCCTTTATGGCTAATGTTTCATTTGATCTGATGTCAAACAGGGAATCACAGATTACTTAACATTAATATTGATTAAAAAAAAAAAACAATATTGATGATTATGCAGTGATGGAAGTTTTTAAATCATTTACTCAAAGTAAAAGTAGCAATACCAGTGTATAAAAACTCTGTTACAAGTTAAAGTCTTAATTTTGTATTTTTTAAGTAACATATTGAATCCATTTGCACCAATTAAAGTACTGTACTTAAAGAATCAAAAGTACATCTAGTTACTATACAAATGACCACTGTCAGTGTTCCAGTATTATATAATTATTGTTGCAGAATTATGTAAATTTTACTTTAAGGTTGTAGTTGGTCAAGGTGGAACTTTATCCACCCATCCCAAACAATCAATCAGATTTTATAAACGGATCATATTATTTGTATATTAAATCTTATAATCAAAGGCACACCATTTTCTATAAATATGTAGTGGAGTAGAAGCACTAAGTAGCATAAAATGTATGTACTCAAAGTACCTTAAAAATTGCAAGACAGTATATGATTAAAATGTAGCACTGATTTTCGTTATGTTTCCATAAATTTACCAGATAAAACCTTCTTCTTTGTTCTATTAGCAATGCTGTTAAGCCAATCCACAATGTTGCTAGACAAGATATGAACATGTTCAGCTAAATGTTAGGTACTAGTCCCGGCGACGGCCAACTACACCTTCACAAACGCACAGCTCATAGATTTAAAGGGGAAACCCACAGCTCGCACCACAAGCCTCTTTAAAAAGTGTGTAATTATACTTGATTCCAAAACTGCTGAAATCCATGACTTCCTTTACCTGGGCAGAAGATGGAAAGACAAGGAGTGTAAAGAAGAATGAAGGCTGTAGCTCTATGAGCAGAATGGTATAAGCTTTTCAAAGTGGTCTGCCAGAGGGGCCAGCAGGGCAGACCTGTACTCCTGCAGTAGCGCTGCAACCTGAGCTGACACCAATTAGGCCTCCTCCAGCCTTGCTGCCCGATAGATTTCAGCTCTGCCGCCATGTGACGCCAACCAATTATGGCGGACTGACTCGGAATCGACTGGATTGTGACCTGAAACCCAGATTTATTTTTCATGTGGGCTGATAGGGGAGAACTCCAGGCTGTTTGAGCAGATGAGGGAAGGGGCACGGGGAGCATTTCAATCACTGTCTCTCTCAATTGCTAATCGGTTGGATCTATATGCCTACATGTCTGATTTAAGAGCGGTTGTAAGTAACACTTCTCCTGACCCAGCATCCTTCCTCTATGAGTCTGTCTTCTTACTCTTTATAGTTCCCTGGTGTCCTTAAAGCTATAAAGCAAACACATTTGAAAGTGCTATAGATTACATTTGCCATTAAATCGTAAAAAGCATTGACTTGTGTCACGTTTAGGAACAGCTATTAGCGTTTGCTATGCCATGATCAAAGAAAGTTAGTGCTTATTTTAGGACTGTAGAAAATCACTTAACTGATTTAAGGCCATGGCTGAGCACAGATAATCTGATGCTACAGGGCAGAAACTACACTGAAACTCAGATTTCCTCAAAATGCTACTTACAACGCCAGAAACTGATGTATTTCATGGCTTTGTGTCAACCTACATGTGTCTGTGAGCTTGCTTAAGGCAAAGGTTATGGCAGGAAAAGAGAGGTCTGATTTAGTGCTGTGAATGATAAGGAAAGCATTTCAAATCATTTATTTCTGCAGAAGCATGTGAACATTTATTTTGATGCTACGTAGTGAGGAGGCGTATTGTAGCCTTGACGAGGGGCCATTGCAAACATTAGTTTAACACGACATGACTGATAGACAGTTCACTAATCCTCTTAAAGGAACAGTGTCCCCTCTGGTAAAAATTGTTCCCGGCTACGCGTTGTCGTCCCCAGAGATTAGAAGCCAAATCCAAGTTGGAAATGTTATACTGATTAGCAATTACACAAATATGAAAAATTGACTGCCTCCCTCAGCAGTGACAAACGCCTGCCCAGATTCATCTAAAATATGATTTGACTTCAGCATGACTGCAGGGTGCCAGAGTGAAACGGACGTTTGTTGTCTGTTATGTCTTGATTTTTTTATGAACCAGAGCTATCGTGTCATCTTCAAGTGTGTTCCCCTTCCTGTATTACAGCAAAACATCTGCTGTTTGAAACTCAAATGTCTGGAGCTCTATTACCTCCCAAAGCCAATCAGTGTGCAAGATTGCGTTATCAAATCAGCCTTCATGCTGTTCTGCTCTGCAGTGCTGCAGATCAGTGTTCTCCCTTGGCAAATCCCCATTTCATATGGGCTTTAAAACAGATTTCATAAAGTGTTCATTTTCAAATTGAGCCACCCACCACTTCAGAAATGTGATAGCTACTCTTGCAACATAAGCAGTGGCTAAACTTAAATTTAAGAGAGTGTAAAATTTAAGTCATTCATATACAAAATGCTAACTCTTCAATATATTGACTAGATCAGCTATGGTTACAAGTTTTTTGCACTTCAGGGACATTTTCCAATATCCCAGGTCGGAAGAGGATTAGGGCCACATGTGAAAAAATGATCTTTTCTGATTTTAAACACAGAATTCAAAAAAGAAATTTCACATGTGTCCCTAATCCTCTTCTGTACAAACTTCAAACCCAAAAGAGATGTTTTTTGATCTTGGGAAATTCAGATGACAGAGAAACAAAACACTGGCACTGACAGATCCATATTTGTCTATTTATCTGTGCGTGTTTTGTTTCTTTGATCCTTGCCACTACTGTGCACCTGATATACCATTCAAGATATGGAGCTGTGCGAGCTGCTACTTTGCATTATGAATTCAGAAGACTAAATTTATCAATATGGGCCAGAGAGCAGATCCCAACAGACCGCCTAACTCAACACCTTAAAATCTCAAAGGCATTATGTGTCACTTGAGGTGGAGGTAGAAAACACCTTCAAAAGCCTGCTAGGTATCACGTCTTAGGCCTGCATCATAATCTCTCCTCTATGCTGCCCTCCATCACCTTTTTTTTTTGCAATTCATATTTTGCGTCAGGCGCACACATGAAGGCAGTGTAATGGCCTTAATGTCCTGCGAGATTTAAGAGAAAGGAGGAAGTGGGGAAAAGAAACGTGTACCTGAAAATCCACAAAGTTCTGACGTCGAGAGGCTGTGCTGTGATCAAAGGATGTCTCAATTAGTTTTGAGTTGTAGTTGTGCCATGTTCTGAACTCTGACGAATGCTGGTACATTTTTTTAATGGATTATCTTGAGAGACTCATTAAACATATATAATCCTTCAAACTAAATGTATGTAGCAAAACACATCATTATCTCTTTCTCTAATTATAAATAAGCACTGTCACTGAGGTCATTCCCAATCTTAAAACAGATTAGATGTCAATCCTCACGTTTAGGATTGTGTTAAAGAACTAGTGCACAGTAACGTCTCAGCTCCATCAAACAGAATGAGGTGGGTTTCAAACCTCAGGTTATATCTCAGAAGAAAACTTTCTTTCATCTGGTTGCGAGGTGAGCATGCCTATGGTAAACAAAAGGAGGAGCACAGCATCGTAATTAATGAAAGCTCCAATTCACCACACTCCTGTTAATTATAATTAGGGGGTTGTAATTAGCGCACTGAAAGAAAGGCAGCCTGAGGAAGGCCTTCTGAGTTGTATCTTTGAGAAGATTAAAAACCGATCACTCTGGCTTTCTTGCTGAGGCCTCACCATTTGGCGCCGGGGCATTAATCTGGACAGCTGCACACACGGTAAACGTGAGCTGACAAGCCTGACTGAAGATCTGCAAGCTGTAATCTTTAAAAGACTCAGATGAGTTGATAGTGTAAAATTGAGTTTTACAGTGAGCATTAGTGTTTATCACTTCCTCACAGGAAGAGGTTAACACACTTTTCTTTAATATTGGCATGGGCAAATCACTCCGCACTGCTTACTACCAGCAGGAAGGATGTAGAAAGCCTTAATATTCTTCAATAAACTGTAGATCAAGTTGACAGTTCTATTACCGTTGTTACCTTTAACTAAGCAGCTACTCTAAAAAAATTCAAACTTTTGCCAACCAACAGGGGTTGCTCTTATAGACACGATCCGTCACTGGCTTTTTTCTGTTGATTGTTTTTGATGGGGCACCCTGGCCAAGCCAGAAGCACCTTAGCTCCGTTTGCTCGTTAAATGTTTTTTACTCTGTATACCCCCAACCACTTGCAGCAATTTAAAGATGTATAAATATAAATGTATATGAATCTGTCAAATATAAATCTGTTTCCCAGCATCCCTATAGCTCACTGATTAACATATTTCCGGGCTGGTAAAGTAGGTGGATTTTTAACCTTTGGATGGAGCCAGGCTAGCTGATCTCTTCCAGAAATAAGCTAAGCTAATTGTGTACTCAACGTCATATTTAAAAAAGACAAAGAAATTGTTATATTTCAAAATGATTCCTTTGTGTAGTGAGTTACTATGTACTCCAAGTTTGGAAGGCCTCCTTAGGCAAAACCAGATGAGTACAAAATATATAGTATAAGGAATTGTCAAGCCAGTATTTATCCCGTATCTTATTCCCAATATACTAAAGTAAGGAAATTCTAAAAATTTCCCTCCAGGGGATTTACAAAGGCTTATCTTATTTTAAGCCGTTATATGTCACATACATGTCACAACGTTAATGTGACATATACTGTATGCTTGTAACACGTATTACGAAAATGTCATTTATGAATGACACACACACACAAATACTGACTAACAAAAAGATGATCAAGCAAGCAGTATTTCTCAAGGCCAGTTTGGCCAAAAGCCCCCACTGGCGTTGAGTATACCAAAATGATGACTTTTTCCCCAACAGCCTGGTATGTATGGTGCACAGTAGAGCTGTACTGCTTCCTCTATAATGGCTAACAAACACAGCATCAAGCAGGCAGAATTCTTCCATTACCCAGAAGCCTGTGGTGGCTTTGGGTGCCCAGTACATGAAAGACATGTAAAGGAAAGAGATCCTAAAGCTAGCCTTGGCTGTATTGGGTTTTGTTCTTATCTTCAAAGGCTGTGCTTTTTTTCACAGGATCAAAATCCACAAACAAATAAAGCTCAGAAAATTTAATGCGTACAGTAAGCTACAGAATTCCCTGGCAACTTTCCTCCACGTTGGGGTTTTGATAAACACAAGCTCTTTGATAATTTTCTGTTGCTGATGGTGGTTCCTGTTGTTTTAATATGCTGATTTGTTGTTTTTACCCTGTGCTGTGTGTGTGTGTGTGTGTGTGAGAGAGAGAGAGTCCTCATTGTGAAAGCCTACCTCACAGGTGCACCTCTGCTTTGGGCAGGTTTAAGCAGGACAGTGACTGTGCTGTCTGTTTGGTTCAGAGAGATTTCCTGGTCATACGCCGGCATGGAAGGAGCTGTCGAGAAAACAAATCGGAGGGGTTTTACTACACTGCAAAGCAAAGTTCAAAACAGTTCAGTTTTGGGTCAGCACCAAGACAATTTTCTCCCTTTTACAATCAGCACTTAATGCCTTTTACCTTTATAGTGCTATGATTTAATAATTATGTCCAGCAATAAAAGAAAAGGGAAACATTTGCTGCTGTCGCAAAAGTATTTACAAAGCATTCTTCAAAATAGTGCACATGTATCTCAATAAAAAAAAGTGTCAAAATTAAGAATGGCCAACTAGTCTCATGGTTAATATCTAAATCAATCCCAGTTTTCATTAAGGAAGACCAGCCAGGGTTTATAGAAACTAAAAGCACAATTTGTCTTTCAATAATCACGCAACTGTGCTAAATCTAATGCAATTGCAAGACTAAACAAAACACCTAGCAGGTTCAATGATGTAGGATAGGATTGTATTACATTATGTTACTTACTACACGGCTAATTTAAAAAAAAATAACGATTTTAAAATGATTTTATTGATTAAAAAATTGTCCTCTAGTGTCTATGCTCAGGACTGTGCCCATACAAGCAGCTTGTTATTCAGATATAACGCAGTAAATTCATTCAGATAAAGAATGCAGTAAATTAAGTTTTCAACAAAGCAGTGTAACAAATATAGTTAATTGTTTTAGTAAAACTGTTTTCTTTATTTTATTACGTTGGACACGTTGGATATATACCCTTTGAGACAAAAGGGAAGATATTAATTAAGTGGAATCATTGCTATCTAATCTTTGTTTGAGTTAAATTCAAGTTCCATTTTCCATTCAAACATTTGGCCATAAAGAACTCCAGCGGCGGTAAATGGTGCTCTTCTTATTGAACATCATTCGCACACACACTGACTGGCAATACTCTTTACCCTCCTGACCTGATATCTTGGTGGTGAACTGGGTGATGATAGGGGGGCCATAGCCCTTGGCTGTGCTGGCACGCAGGGTGAAGGAGTATGTAGAGCCCGGATAGAGGCCTGTGAACATGTGGGTGGTCTCGTTTCCCAACTTGACTACCTTCCCACTCTGGTTGGAGAGGTCCAGCTCAGGGTCAAAGGAACTCACAGCTTTGTAGGAAATCTAGGAAGGAAGGAAATGAATATTCAAATACTGGCCTCTGGTACTCGGACCTCAGCTCTCCTCTGCTGAAAAGGATATGTATTCATACACTGATGTTTTATGTTGGAGGCATCCAATTGGCTCTGCAAGCTAAAGCATTCATTTTACTGCGCTCTTTAATCTCTATTTCCCCTGTGCACTACTCAGTACTACCAAAAGCTACAGAGCATTTTTTTAAGTCTTATTTTTTACAATATTTCTTTGTGTATGTGCATAGAAATAACCAGACTTATTACAAATATTTGTAGAACTACAGTTGTGCATATTAATAGCAGTTTTAACATCATTAACCTCATAAATCATATTTTTTGGTAAAAATGATATTTCTACATGGCAAATAATTTACTACTAAGTGTTGTAGAGTCCTTGAAAACCAACAGACCCAACAGTCATGACATGCATTCTGCTCATTCTGTGTTACTAAATCTGTAATCGAAAGGTGCATGTTCAAAATAACAGCAGTGTTATGTTTAATTCATGAGGTGATTGATTCTGTGAAGAAACAGGTGTTAATTATGGCCCATATTTAAGGAAGGAAGGAAGCAAATGTTGTTCATGCTGGTAATACTGCATTTTACAGTGAAATACTCAGCAAAATGGGTCGTTCCAGACATTACTCTGAGGAACAGCAGACTGTGATTGAAAAGTTGATTGAAGAGGGAAAACATTTAAAGAAGAGCAGAAAGGTATAGGCTGCTCAGCCAAAATTATTTCAAGTACTTTGAAATGGCATCCAAAGCCTGAACAACGTGGGAAAAAAGGTCAACTATCATTCGATTGGATCGAAGAATAGGTTCAACCAATGATCAGCTCCAGGAAAACCAAAGAAGACTTAAAGTTAGTTGTGAGTACTGTTACAATCAGAAGAAGGCTATGTGAATCAGCTAGAAGTCCCCGCAAAGTCCCCTGAAAGACATGTACTGAATAGATTGAAATTTGCCAAAGGACACATTGACTGGCCAAAGGAGAAATGGTGCAACATTCTGTGGATTAGTGAGACCAAAGTGGTTCTTTTTGGGTATAGGGGGCCGCAGACAATTTGTCCGACGAGCCCATGTATTGAATTCAAGCCAAAGTACACTGTGAAGTCAGCAAAGCATGGTGGTGCAAAAATCATAAATCATACTTATCGCATACCAGGGATCATGGATCAGTATCAATACATTAAAATACTTGAAGAGGTCATGTTGCCTTATGCTGAAGAGGAAATGCCTTTGAAATAGGTCTTTCAACAAGACAATAACCCAAAACACCCGTAAACGACCAAAGTCTTGGTTCCAGATGAACAAGATTGATGTTATGGAGTGGCCAGCCCAATCTCCGGACCTCAGTCCCATAGAACACTTGGGGGGGGACATAAATGCTTTTCCTGAGGCAAAAGCCAGTAATGCAGAGGAATTGTAGAACGTAGTTCAATCTTCCTGGAATACCTTTTCACAGGTGGCAGAAGTTGGTCGACCCCATGCACAGACGTGAAGCAGTTCTCAGAAATAATGGTTATGCAACTAAATATTAGGGCAGTGATTAAAAGTAAAGCAAACCCATGAGACATTTTTCACTTTATACAGTAAATGTTTGAGTTTGTGTTGAATATGCAGTGCTCCCAATGCATTGATAACATTGAATTAAAAGCTACTCTAAGGATCTTAAGCATTCATCACTTTTTTAAACACACTGCTACTATTCTGAACACAACTGTAAAAGCAATACTGTGGTTTATGGCCAAACTAATGACATTACCATCATCCTTAACTATTCTTCGTTTTTAAAATGGATTAGCAAATGTTAGCATGCTAAGATGGTGAAAATGGTAAACACCATACCTGCTAAACCTCAGCATGTTATCATTGAGATTGGAAGCATGCTGACATTAGAATTTAACTCAAAGCACCACAACGCTAAGTAGGCTACAACCTCACAAAGCTACTAGCATGGCGGTAGACTCTCAGTGTTGTTAATGGACAATATAATTTTGTACAACAACAACATGATATGATCATATTACAAGATACTGAGTTATTTGGAAATATATTGAAAACACTGTATCATATAGTACAAAACTACACAAGTGTTTTAAAATAGTTTTCCATCTAGTCCGCACTTCTTAGTAAAGACAAATACCACAAAGTAATCTTTAAGAAGTCTTAAGTTGAGAAAAAAAGCTCTTTCTTTTGGCACATTTCCACTGCATGGTATCTACTGGACTCACCTCTACTCTTCATCATTGCTAGCAACAGACAGGGGGTGTCCTGTACAAACCTGCCGTGTTTAAATAATTAAGCCAGTGTTTTTTTTTAACGTTGTTTTACGTCTATGGAGAGGAGGCGTTAGATTGTACTGTAAGAGCAGAGCAACGTCTTTTTTTTCAACCAAACCTGATGTAAGCTTGTGATTTCAAGAGAGGGGAAATGCACTTAATGTATTCCTTTTTCATTAAAAAACACAGGGAGCCCTGGAGGGTGGCATTAAGGTGAGTGTTTTTGCTAATATCCATTTTGAATAACTGTAAAGTCCCACTTTAAGAAATGCCTGTGCTTGTAAAGGAAAACCTCTATTATAATTCCAATTAAGGAACACAAAGGGAGTTAGGAGTGCTGCATAATTTGTGTCCATCAAGTTTTGAAATGCTTCAAAGCGTTCTCATTTAGTCTTTGTCTGTGGAATGAGTCTGTGATGCCAAATCCTATATCATAACATTTCAGGGAGAGAAATTTAAAATGACTTGTCAACACTGGGAACATGGACAGGTTTTTACAATTATAATGGAACAGACGGGAAAATAATGAATAATATTTGAGCAAACTAATTTAGACTTGTAACTATTACTCAATCTGATATTAGGCTTTTCAAATCGCATTGGTTCACGTGTTTCTCTCTGAGGGAGGTAAATGTTGAATTTATCAAGCATTCATAAAATATAAATGCCTGAATAATCTCCAGCACCTTTGCTCGCACAAAAATAAAGACTGCTGAATAACTGTTGATGAAACATGTGGTGTAGCCTACTCTTTCCTGTTACCTAAACTCTAATTAACATTTTTATTTTAACCTTAGTTCTAACCTTTTATACAGACCTAGAGTAAATAGTAATCTAAATGTAAGTGATTTGAAAAGGCTGCATGTTTTATAAGTATAGGGGCTTTTAAGAGGAATGACTTAATAGTACTTTTGGTTTTCTGAAAATACAATTTCTTTTCATAATAGTTGTTATTTCCCTAAACAAGTAATGTAATGCACAGCTTTCACTTATCACAATATAAATGATATACAAAATGCTACTTTACATTTAATTTGTATTAAAAATATGGTGTTAAATATGGCTCACAAACAAGGAATAATTGAAAAATCTGCTGTATGCAGTACCTCTCAAAGAGAAGCTGGCTCATGTCAGTCTGAAAGGCTGCCGATAAAATGGCATTCGCATAGCTTGGTCAAAAAAGTAATAGAGCTGAAATCTCTGTGATATCAGGCCTTGCCAGACGTACATATTTCCCTTTCAGTCCTTTGATAATGTCAAATCAAAGCAAGGTCTTGACTTATAAGAAACACCTTCTGGGGAATACCGGCAGAATTCGTTGTGGTTTGTTTTCTTAGAGACTAACAGAGAGTAAGACTGGAGCGGTGTGAGGGACACACACCTGGAGTAAGCTTCTGGGTTGCTAGATTTTCCTCATCTGTCACCTTGTTTGAGACAGGGGGGAATGAATATTAATACTCTTTCTAACTCAAATTAAATCCTGTAATTCCAGGTTATGTTGGGAAATCTATAGTGACACTTTACTGTATATTAATAGCAGGACATACCATTATTGTCAGTGACTTATTGTTTCCTTAACAAGAGACATTACAAGACTGTTGAGGCCTAGAGAGAAATAATTGCTGCAGCCTATGAATACAATAGCCTGGAGTGAGCATTTTATGGAGAGAAACACAACATAAATATGTGTGAACCTGACAAAGTGGTAATGCAAAACACGCCATTTGCTCTGAATGCTTTTTCTTGTACCATGAAATTTTAAAAAGATAAACAACTGAAACATGTTGCTCTAAAAGGGATTAGGTGTGCGGTAAACTTTTTCCCTGCTGTCTGCCAGCACCTCAACGTGCCATACAGCTGTGCACAAGACACAACACAGCACTACACACACTTGAAGAAACATGGCCGGGTCATTAATGACCTGATTGCATTGCTTTCACTGTTCAATATGCTCTCCTTGTATGAGAAACAGCCCTTTCAATGATTGCTAACCTAGTCAAAATATCAAGCGTGAACAAAAAGGCGACAAGCGGGGGAATCAACAGAGGAGAATCAATCTGTGGGAATAGCTGTAGGATTACTTCCCCCTTAAGCTAGGTAAGATCAAGAGAGGAGATGGAGACTAGTTTCTATTATTCAAGACTCACTTATTCAATGCAGCTCCTGGTCAAGGCTGGAAGGGGCTGTGGACTGATACGTCAACATTTGCTTTGAGCTGAATCGTGATATGTGTTCAAGGCGTGTTCCAGGGTTTGTCTTTTCTTTAGGGGTCGTTCAGGTGTCGAGGTACAGAAGATGATGGCAGATTGCAGTTGATTCTATATTCTGACGGTAAAACACACTTGAGCGGTGCTTCATAAAAGAAGGCACAAGTTTTTTTTGTGTGGAGAAAACCCGCACTTGAGAGATCCAAACAAACTGATTCAGGTTTAAGCTGTTCAACATACATAACTTAGATCTAATGTGATCAGTCAAATTAAACCCTGGTTTAAATAGTCAAGACAATTGCACTTTAATTACTTTACAATGTAGGCCTATGACTTTATGTCCAAAATACCGAGACGGTAATGGTACTGACAGAGCCAATTGTGATAATTAGGGTTACAGAGCTGCAAATAATCAGCATTCATTAATATACAGTAACAAGGCTGGGAGTAAACAGCCATGCTAGCGGCTCTGTAAAGCTGTACAAAGAGCTGAATGCTAACGTCAGCATACTAACATGTTTAGAATGATAATGCTAATATGTTGATGTTTAGAAGGTATTTTCTTTATCATGTCCACCATCTTAGTTCAGCATGGTAGCATTTGTACAGCTGAGTCTAATGGGAATGGAATTAGTATTTGGTCAAATACCAAAGTACTGGACAGTATTGGACTTGATGATGGTGACGAAGGAAAAGCAACGGGATCAATAAACGTATTACTTTTTTTTTTAAACATCCTGAGGTGATCATGAATCTCATCACATGAAATAATGTCACCCTTTGCTTTGTGGAGTGCCAACAAAGTATCAGATGCACCTAGTTCCCAGGTCCTAGTTCAAGAAAACAAAGTGGTTCAAAAAAAACAAAAAAACAATTTGAACATTTCTCTGGGAGCTCTGTACAGTACTGCACATCATTGTTGGGGGAAAAAAAGCCACACAAACTCAAAGATATGCACACCATCCACAGAAAAGTGGGGGAGAAAAAAAAGCTTAATATTGGAAGTCAGTTTTCTACTCTAGGGTATCTCTTACATTTTGCTAACTCTGGTGCCTGTGTACCTCAAACTGAGTGATGATCCCGTAGGTCTGCGCTGGTTCTCTCCACTTCAAGATGATCTTCTCCTCGTAGGCACTGCCCAGAATGGACTCCAGAGGAATGGCTCCTGGCACTGTGGGAAATTATCACAAACTCATTTTTCAAGGAAGAAAAAAACAAAAACAGAAATAAAAAAACGTACCCATTTATGGATCTCGCCCCGCATTTTCTGTGCATTTGTGCGTTTGTCAAGTTGAAATGATGTGTATAAAAGTTGAATGAAAACATTCCCTACATTGTGGCTTTAGTCTTTTCTATCATGTTTTACCTAGCCCAGCACCTCGTGCATTAACAATCAATAACAAAGCTCCTGAAAAATAAGAACCTGTAGTTCACAAATGGCCATAAACCAAAGTCAAACACATCTTAATAGACATTTGTGAGATTATTTGAAGTCATTGTCCCTCAAAACACACCCCCTGACAAGTTTTACAGCAAAATTAAACATGTTTGGATAAGATGAAAATGTGCAAACAAAAATGAACTAGTAACCCCATGGGACCCATAGTGGGAATCCTAATCCTTCCAAAATGTTGTACTGAAGTACAACCAAAGAGATCTGATCCATTAACCCTTCATATGAATTGCTTTTATTCTGTAAGCGAAACAGAATGATGTGGAGATGTTCTTGTTTTTCTCTCAAGATTTATCTTCAAGAATGCAACTAGAGCTACACCCTATCTGTACACTTGTTCCCATGGGACCCTTAACACACAGATCCACAGACACACAGAAGTCAGATAGTGAGAAACAGTTGCCACTTTCAAGCTTCCAACCACAGATATCTGAGCCAGACATGACAAGACTCTCTTTTCGTCAGCTGAGCCTGTTTGTTATCTGGCGGCCGGGGTTCCTTGAGACTTCTATAGAGTTCATTTCCTGTGTCTGCTGAGGCAATACAGAAGATCTTTCATCTTTGAAGGAGGGGAAACAACCATACGACATAGAAGCTCGCTGTTTGACTCATGCTCTCCTTAAAAATATTTGGAGAAGCCTAAACTTGTTCTAGGTGCAAGCTGTTTATAATCAGATGAGAATTATCAACCCATTCTAAAAAATCAAAATGTCACTTTTATAATAAAGATATTTTTTTTTTTTGCTATCGGAGAGCCGACATGCTCATTCTTTTCTAAACTGCTTGGCAAAATAAGGTAAAAATAAATATATTATTCATTATGTATAAATATTCATTCATTATGTATTTTTGTTTCAATTTAGTGTTTGAATGTTGGGTTGGATGGCAGCACTTCACTTTTTTTACTAATTAGCTCTACATACTTTAAAAAGGTATTTACAGTGGGCCTCAAAGGTTTGGGCACCCCAGGTTAAAAAGTGTAAATGATGGAAATATAATCTAACTTTTTGTGACACATTATACGAATGTCTAATCTGTCATTTGATGTCTTTTTTCTAGGCTTCACGTTATACAAATTTTTCCCTGGGGTGCCAAAACTTTCGAGCCCCACTGTAATCTAGGATCAGTTTAGCAAAATCTTGTATCATTATTCTCAGACCTGATCACACTTACCATCCTCATCAGTCTGAACCTCCAGCTCTGTGCTCTCCTTGACCCCCTCTGGATTGCGTAGGACTAGCTTGACACTGAGGTTGGTGAAGGGTGTCAAGTTGTGGATGGTGTGCTGAGGATCGCGGCTCTGGGTGTCATAACACACCTCCTCGCGGGTCTCCTCTTTGCCGGCCATCCTGGACCGGTACTGGACGGTCAGGTTGTAGCTGTAACATCGGGTCACATTATAGCCCAAAGGCTCCCAACGCACTGTCACCTGTTTGGATTGGATGTCCACCACTTCTAGCCTTTGTGGGCCATGCATGGGCTCTGGCGGGGTGGACAGAAAGAGAGAGGAGTGTGAGCAAACATCAAGATAATCAATTAGGCCATATGAAATGGCGGGAAATGACAGTTTTAATAAAATCAAGGAAATTACTTAGGTCTATGCAAGGGCACAGAAAAAGGCGCTGTTCCTTTGGGTCAAAGAAAATCTACTACCAGATTTTTTATAACACTTGAGACCCGGTCGATACTTTTTTTTCATACTGAAATACTATTTCCTCTGTTTGGAATTCATATTCCCAGAAAAAAAATTAAATTATTTTTTAAAATCGGCCTGAGCCAATGAGCATTGCCACAGCGTTGCTAACCTGGTCTCACAGCAGCTGAACACACCAAGACACCGCAGGTCTGTTGGTGGGAAAGCCTCAGCAGGAGGTGTATCATCCCTTCTTCTGCCTTTTCCTCACTCTTTTTCCATCTCTCCCAGTGGCAGTCAGCTATTAGCACCACACTGATACAGAGTCAGCCAGCCTGCCAATGCAGACAGGACACAACCCCCACTTCCATCCTATCCCCTCTAATCACATATACTCTGTCTCCTTGCCTTTTCTTGTCTTTCTCCATTTTCTATCCTATCGTCTCTCCCTCCACCTCTTTTCTCTCCATTCCCCTTCTCTATTTCCTCTCTTTTTTTGGTGGTCCCTCATTTCTCTCTCTCGCTCTCCCATTTCTCCTCATCCCCTCCCCCCAAATCCCTTACCCACAGGAGGAAAGCAGCCCAAGCACAAGGTAATGGGATCAATTTCCATTCCAGGTTAAATTCGCAGTCCATTTCTCTGGAACTTAACACTTTACCACCTATTAGGAAGAGCCAGGGCTCAATTTCCCCGTTCCCCAGGAGACACAGTCAAGCAATTCAGAGGCAGCCATGGCAGCCATGTTTAACATTCTGGAGGTGCATGAGGGGAGACTGGACTAGAGCTCCAGCATGCTGTTCATTTCTACAGACTGAACAAAAGGACATGACAAAAAAGCAAGAGCCTACAAACAACACAGTTGGCATCCTTTGAATGTTATTCCCACTTACTTTTTTTTTTTACTCTTATGCCCAGTGAAAACCAATGAAAATATGTCTCACTAACCAGGTTTAATTAAGAATCCTTTTCAGATGTATAATGAATGATTAACAATTACATTAAGTTTTGTGTGGCGCTACAAAAAAAGCTACAAGACAAATTAATGTTTATCAGGAAATGAAGTCATGACATGTGACATGACAAAAGCTTGTACAAGTGAGAGGATATTGCAAGAACACAAAACAGTGAGTTAAAATAAAGACGCCAGCTTGAAAGATGTAACCCTTTCAAAATTTCACAAGGAGAAGCAAATAGATGTGAGCTCTCCTGAACTTTAATAGAGCAGATGAAATATCAAAGGTGTTGACAGATGGGGAAAGGGATATCCATGTGACGCATGCAGTGCAAGAAGAATAGACAAAAGGCTACAAAGGAAAAAGTAGCATGTGAGGAACATGGCAAAATGTCTTTCCAAAAAAGAAAACTAAACGAAATTAGCTTTTATTTAAGAAGGACTTGTCATTATAGGGCTACACAGAGTGCAACAAACCACTACATTCTTTGACGTGTGCATTGCTTTTATAACATTTTAAACAATAGCTGAAGATATCTCACATATACATAAATACACACACACACACACACACACACACAGTACATACATACATATATATACACATACATACATACACACACACACACAGACACACACACACACACACACACACACCTGTATATACATACACAAACATACTGTATATACCACATACATAATTCATACATTCACACACATACACTTTTATTTTATTTTCTGGCAGAGAGGTGTTGTGCATTTCAGCTTCCGTACAGAAGGAGTGCCTAATATTCTCTGAGAAACCTTACTGAAATGCTGTGGTGAAGTTTTTTTGAATGTGTATTATCATTAATAAAAGGGTCTCCTAGCAGTCCTGACCTCCAATAAAATCTGAAATAGATGTTAATCTTTGGAGCGGACTGGTATGTAAGACCTTCAAAGGGATCAGCGGTAGAGTCAAATATTAAGTAGCAACTACAACAGCAGGGGAATTAATGTAACAATTCACGATTGAAGGGAATCTGGCGCTTTAAACAAATGTCATCACACAAAAAAGAGATTCTAACACAGAACTGAGAAAAATTGGCAAAGGAAAACAGGCCTGTTCAAATAGGTTGCCATGTTGGGAAAGCCATCCAGAAAATAGAAGTTTAAGCCCCTTTATTTGCGGAACTATCTTTTGGCCGCACTCCGTAGGCAACGGTTACACTAAAAGCACAGAGAATTGCAGGGTGGCCAGGCACAAAAATCAAATTAAACCAGATGCTCTCAAAGTGACAAATGCACCAAACTGTGAATCTCAAGCAGAGAAGCACAAGCAGGAGGGAGGAAGTCTAATTTCTGAAGCATTCAAGGAGAATGTTACACTTTCATCTTCATGGAACATCTTAGATAATGTACACTACAGCCTAATTCTGGAGAAATACCAACAAGAATGGAAATCACATAAAATAGAGAAATGGCCCATGCCACTTAAAGAAAAGGAAAAAATTGTTATGAATATATCCATTTAAATGTGGCTTTTGGACAGATTGTGAGAACAATAGAAATATATTCTTGCATGTGCACCATCAGTAAGAATGAAGGTACGTAAAAGGAATATTGGCCATTTAGTAAATAGCTCAAATAACTATTCTATAGCCTCTCCCTGGAGTTTTGTTGAGAAAAGGCTAATTATTTGTTACCCCACTGGCTCCCCGTAGTGCAAATGCCAGCTGTCTGACGGAGGCAGTAAAATGTGAGGATCTGTGGCAGACGCCCAATCACAACTTGTGCCCATGACTCAGAATGACATCATCTGTTTTCATGAACAACAAGGTGCCTTGTCCATTTCAGAGCCTGCTCATGGTTGACTTTGACAAATAAGGGAAGACAAAAAGAAATGAACGGGTTAAGCTGAATGGCGGATATCCTTTTAAATTCTTTTCTGCATAGATGGAGGTTAGGCAGCCATTTTCAAATAGGCCCATAGACTCATAAATGATAGCTGTTGAGATGAGCCTACTACCCCAGTGTACTGTGACTGCTAGTTTAGTTGACCAAGAAGTAAGAGGCTCTGTATCAAAAGCATAATCACAACAAGGAATAACAGGGCTATCTCTTGATATCCTTACCATTATTATTATTTTTTTTTTTTACAATTCTCACGAGCCATAACACACAGAGCGACACTGGGGTGAAAATACTGAAAGTATGACTCTAATATCGTTAAAGTATGGCAGATATTTCTTGTGGAATAGAGTTATAATAATGGCTATAAAAGCATCCCTTGAAGCAGGAAATTACTGAGGTCTATCTTATGCCAGGGCACACAGAATGAGTTCCAGTGAGAGCCAGATTGGTATTCCAAGCGGTGGACAAATTATAACCTGCCCCACACTCGCAATGTAATTGAATAATTTGAATTTGACATTTACATAAAACTATTAGTGATTTTTTGTCATTACAGCATGACATTTAAATAATGTTTTAGAAATTATCAGCACATTATTGCCTCTTGTTAATTTAAACGGGCCCTGCATACAAGCCACTGCAGCTGAAGTGATAACATGATTTTCCCAAAGATGAAACAAAAACAACAAAAAAACCACATGTTGTAGTCGTCTGTCCTGGTGGGGGTTTCAAATGGTGCACTTAGCCCCTGGGTAGAGCAAGACATTAGTCCTGGATGAAAGAAAACAAATTGGGCATGTCCGGACCACAGCCACTTTACTGTGAGACAAGTGTGTGTGGGTGTGTGGGTGTGTGTGTGTGTGTGTGTGTGTGTGTGTGTGTGTGTGTCTGAGAGTGACAATGTGTGTTCTAGCATGTTCACGGTCTTATGTGAGTAAAGTGAGTGTCCATATGCGTACACAGCAGCGCAGATCCAGTTCCTTAGAATCTTACTGGCTATATTTACTGTACAATGATTTACTTATCAGATCTCCCTCGGGCCTCACAGTGTACGAGTCATTCAAAAAGCCAGGATTTTTATCAGATCCACATCGATTAAGAGCGGAAAAGCCTGGTGCAGGCATATACTTCCATCTCCCTGCTCAGCAAACTGAACCGGGAGTGGGGGAAGAAAGGACTACTTGGCCTATGATTAGAAACCACAGTCAAGTCAATGCAACTCATGAGCATTGGAAGGAAGAGAAGGAAGCCTTGCTGTTGGGAGATGAAAATAAAAAAACAAATGTTGACAGTCGGATTCCTTGCTGGAGAATGGCAGCCGGGGCTTGTCACACGCAGGTGCCTTTGTTGTAGACAGTACCAAAACAAAATGACAACTGAGAAGATGAAATTATGGTCGGAGAGCTGTTTTTGTATAAACTGTTCCATATTAGGCAATGAGGCCCAGTTTTGCCGTCACTTATCTCTCCATTGCTGTGTGTTATTCTCTCTGTTCTGTTGGAGCTGGGCGGGCTGGAAAGCAAGCAGATTTGTTTGCCTCTTTCCATTACATCTCAATGATAGCACTGAGGCCATTGAGGTAATGACATGGGTTTTACACTTAGGAAATCATTTTCATATCCTCGCAGAAGCGAGTCGTAATGATAGCTTTTGATAACCGACAATCAAAGCTCCATCACCCTCCTAGAGTGCTCCTCTACGCAATCCTCTGGAGGAAAAGGAAAAGAGGAGGGAGAGGGTTAAGAGGGAGAGATGGAGGGAGTCAATGTGTGGTTAGATTTGGGTGGGTAGGGGATTGGAGAAAGAAAGCCAAGACAGAGGAGGGGGGGCAGAGGTGCCAAGGTTATTGTTCATCTAATGCAACAAGTCAAACCAGGCCTTGGGGTTGACGCGTGTACACGTCATAATTGATAGCACTTTAAAAAGGCACTGTGCATTGACCTCTTGTGTTCTAACATCACCCTCTACACCCATTACAAAGTCAGAGACAAATGCCAATATGCTCAGGACACACACACACACACACACACACACAGAGAGAGAGAGAGACACTTTGCCCATACACCTTGGAGGTGTGGATAATCACAAGGATTTATTGAATGGTGGTGGTCTCTCCTCACTCTATCAAGTCCTCCTTTATAGGTCTCATGATGAATGAGACTGCCATGATGGGTGAGGATGAGGGGCGGAGGGGCCTACAACGTGCTGTATCGAATTGAAACCACAGAATGAGCCCCGGCACTGGGAAAGACTGGGATGCCACCTCGTCTGATGAACCCCCCAAAGCTGTAGGGGTAGAGATGAATGGGTGAACCCCTTCCTTCTTACAGCACTGACTACAAACGGAGAGCAAAAGCATGAGAGGGAAAGTAAAATACACCCCACCAGCACAGGAGGATGATGCATGACAAGATTCAAGACCGTCAAGTCAAACCAAGTCCGTGCTCGTCTTCGTTCATGATTGACTATCCGACTGTATGCTTCCCCAAAACAACCAACAAGCTCAACTGTGTAATTACAGTAAATATGCTTTGATCCCATTGATATTTTTGCTGCACTCCCTTTGTTACTCATTTTTTGTATTCCTTAAGATTAACTTTTTAACAAATTTGTGCAAAGAAAAGTCATCACACATTAGCCACGACCGATCCCTATTTGCACATTAGCCCTTGATATACAGACCACAATCAATTCAATTACGTTTGATCCTGGAATTTTTTAATTTTTTTAATGGGATAATTGGTAGACAATATTTTAAGGTGTGTGTGTTTGTGTGTGTATAAGTATGTGCATGCAAGGTGCATAAATATTTAGATTGGATCTTGTGTACGTATGTGCAGGTGTACGCCTGTATCTGCTTATGTATACATGCCAATTCATGTTAAGATATTTGTATTTTATTTGCATGCTAGGCAAATTTATGTAAATGCTCAATATACCATTAATCATCCCTAGTTTAATTACTTTAAAACTACATGTGTATATGTATACATGTTTTCTTCTGTCAATAATCAAAAAAAAATTGTTGTAAAAATGTTTATACTCAATAGACGTTGAGAATGTTTGTTATTGGAGAAAGTAGATACCCCAGAATGGAGTATCATATGTAAGTTGTAGTATATGTACGATGCATTTGTGTTTATCTTATGACTGATTTATGAAACTAGGAAGAAGGTGCATTTATCAATCTGGTGCTAGGGGTTTAAAACCCGCCAAAAAGTAGTAGACACTATGCCAACAACAACATGAGTCCATCCACCGGAGTGCCTGATAATCTATTTATAGCGTGTTTTTACATGGAATCAGTAATTTCCTGAATTAATGAGGGTTACTTAGTCCCATCGTGTTTGGCAACATACTGGGCAGCGCAGTATTTTAAAGTCCACTAAACTAAAAGGGGTTCTACAGTTTATCCATAGTGACGGCAGCATTTAATGGAATGGAGATAAAGTAAGTACTGTGCAGAGTACAACAGTGAAGCACTTGAGGTGATAATACCATCGCTAAAGACTTTTCTACAAGAAAAAAAAACCTCTTTTCACTTTGCTTCAAATACCGAGTCATAAAAAGTTGCACTTCTTGATTGCAGTCTTAAGACATTGGAAATGGAATAAATAACAGGGTATACAAATGTCAGTGGGAAGTCTTTTCTATCACTGACCATTAACAGGGCTTAAAAGAACAAAACCTAGCAGGACTGGGTCAGGGGCAAAAGGTGAGTCCACCAACCGGATGAAAACAAATGGACAGCCAGTTTATGGGAAGAGCAGAGGCAGCATAGGTGGAACTGGTTAAATCAATCTTTCATTTTGTTTCCACCAATATACTGTGCGGTGATTGGGGTCAGAGTGACAGGCAGGACTGACCCCCTCCTTCCACATGCACACACTCCAGTCTCTACTGTCAGACCTGGCATTGTCTTTTGTGTTGAGGTTCCTGGGGAAAATGCCTGTGGTTAGGGCTTACACACAAGAACAACACTAGCCCTCATTAACAGACAGGGACGCAATCTCTACAGAAGCAGTGGGAGGTTTCCAAGGTGATTCTTCAACTTCAACACTCCCCAGATGGCCTGTGTGGCATTGCCATTTGTTGCCAAAAACCTGCATGTGTCACACTCAACTCAGGGTGTTACCGACAGTGTAAATCAAAGTGAAGCGCTTGACTTTGTGAAATGATTGCTGCATTTTCTCAGCCACCTACTTAGAAGATATATTGAATCTAAGATCTAGCTATCTAGGTAGGGGAATACAGAATATAAATCGCAGTCTTCCTGATATTCCTGGCCTTTAGTTGAAGAGGAGACACACAAATGTTCGAGTTAGAGTTATACAACCAGACTGAATGAGTGCTTCCTGGATGCCTGGCAAGGGGAATGGGACATCTATAATTCAGCAAAAGGATGGGGAAAATGTGTGACAAAAATTACAGCCGATAGATCATGAATAATTAAACCCGAGGAATAGAAACATTTAAAGACCTTGAGAAGCATTTCGGTTCAAATTTAAAAACAGCAGAAAAGATGGATTTTGCCTAGCCTGACTAAACTACAGCTATTTATCATACCCTTGAGGCTTAAGAGTTGAGGATACAAACAACCTCGATGATAATTGTTTGCGAGAAGCTGAAGACACAGCTCTAGAGTAAGAAAAGAATAAGTTTACCTGGATGTCACCAGAGTATCGTTTGTGCACATCTGTTCTCAGAGTCTCAATTCATTCGTGTTTTGGGAATAGATAGATGGAGCGATGGCTATGAGGGAAATAATAATAATGAAACAACTATAAATGCAGCATAGCTCTCACGCTTTGTGTCTTTCCTTTCCAACAGCAGTTGTTTGAAGCTGTGTCCTTGAGAAGAATGCAATTTGCCTTTTGCAGAGCCAATATCATAGAACACAATTCACCATTCTACTTCCAACTGTCTACAATAAAAATAATTTTATTGTGGTCCTCCTATAACCTTCCTGCACATCCCCACAAACTCAATCTATCCGGTTTTCTCTGACCAACAAAAGAACACAAATTCAATGGGCCTCCAACCAAGGCTTTTCATTCGCCTTGCAACTGACAATATATAAACCCTATAGGTCACATGACTGCCAGCTATTGTTGGTGACAAACCCCATCAATGTTATCTGAGATGGTGAGGTGAAGTGGCTTTCTATTCATGCCTTAAGGCAACAATAGCATTAATTAGACACATCAAACCTAGCATACAATTTCCTTTTAAATCCACAAAGGGAAAGAGAAAGAAAGGAACCATCATAAAAAGGATTACTGAGACCTTACTGAGGCAAGCCTGCATGAAGCTATAGAGAGGGGGAAAATAGCAGGTTATCTGTCCTTTAGACTTGTAGTGACACATATGCACCGTCCTACATACTATGCTTCTTTTATACTTTAAAGGAGTCCTAAGATGGTTCTCTGTATTTTCTGTCATATCTACTGTATAATGTTAAAATGTTCATTTTTCATATTAAACGTGGCCAAAGCTTCAAATAATGAGGTAAATGTTTTTAAAAGAAATACATATGAGCCAAAACCTCTGGTTGTTAGTTTCTCCCCAATTTTGGATCATATTCCTGCTGGAACATGTCTGGCTGTGTAGTTTTTGGTTTTGGAGACTTTATTTGTTATTTTTCTAAAGTAGAAAGTGCTGCTATACTCGGTTAGAGTCCACTGCTATCTACATATACTAGCTACATGCGATTGACAAAAAGCTGTAATATTGGCTGCTGATGTTAAAGTGCCCATATTATGAAAAAAAAAAAAATCACTTGTTCCGGGATTTTGGGTTTAATTTTTGTCTCTGGTGCTTCCACACGCATAAAAACTATCCATGTTGTTTTGAGTGAGATACGGGTTTTCTGAATGTCCTCTGCCTTCAGTCTCCGGGTAAGCTGTTCAAAATCGGCACAGCTTTCTACTTCAAAAGCCGAGACGAGGTAGCATGCTAGCTCGTTCTCAAAGTTAAAACACTGCTAAAACACACACTAGTTCACCATAATCTACAAAAGAACTACTTCCATGTCCCTGTTCTGCAGGTATTCCACAAGTGCACCCTCGTTTAGAAGAAGTGTACCAACTAGCTGATGTGATCTTACCTAGCTACCGAGCATGTGCGACTCCCAACAAAGATAGCATAGAAGTGCGATGTCTCACGCTGTAGCTAAAACAGAGACCCAAACACACAGGGTGAAAAGAGGATCGCAGCAATGTGCAGTACAACAAAAATATGGTGTGTTTTAAAATGAATCTATGTAAACCTATTCTGGTATAACCTCAAAATACAATTATGAACCTGAAAATTAACATAATATGGGCACTTTAATTTTGCCCTAATTAGGAATTCTGCAGGAACATTTCTGGTTTTGAGGTATAGTGTTTTGAAGTCTGCATTACCTTTTATTGCTGTCAGTTTCCTGCTGCAACGGACTAAAACGTTTAAGAGACAGTGAAAGCCAGTGTTGCCAACTCTTTACCAATAAGTGAAGCTAGCAAAAGCCACCATATGACATCACATGGTAATTTAAATATTGGTGACATCAACGTGAAAACAGGAGGTAATAGGTCTTGTTTAACTTCATGGTTTCAATATATATATACACAAGGATATAAACAATCAATTCTTCCTGAAGAAAAGGTCTGTCACACCCTTGCTTTCACAATGTCTGGACCTTGGGGAGCTCCATGTGATCACTGAATTTGCCAGAGCTTGCACTAAACTGGACACAAATTCTTGGAAGGGAAGAAGAATACTCTTTAGAGTCTTTACACAAGTGGTACAGAGCCCTAACTGTCCTTACACTAAGTGAGGTCATTAAACCTTCTTGTCCATCAAAGTTAATTATTTCCTGACAAATTAAGAATACATTGGGAAAAATGCCTTTTAAAAGCCTACTGTAGAGTGCACTTTGCAAAGCCATTTTTATGACAGCTGAACAATGGCTGAAAAAAGAAACAGCATTAACTTAACATCCTTCATTACTTTGTAAGGTTTAAAAGGAGGAGATGGTTGGAAAAAGGCTTCATCATTTCAACCATGCTTATATAACAGGATAAGATCATTTCCAGAGTTTGTGTGTGCTTCACAAACTTCTCAAGTGATGGTTTCTTCAGACAGGATTTCTATGGATAAAAGACAAGTTCGGCACAGGACTGCTTTCATAATTTAGTTAATGTTGAATAACGTCCTTGTGATTCAAGGCACCAAGACTCTACTGCTCATTCAGTTGAATCCATACAGGTGTGCATTGTACTAAGTGACACAATGTACATGGGCATGGTTAAAAGGAGCAATGTGTTGATAGCTTTTACCAAAGCTACCCACTGTCTTACTTTTGTCTACATAATGAAAGTAGCTTTTTGCTGGCAATTGAACTAAATGCTCAAATGTGACCCCAACTCCACCCCTCTTTATCGGAACATAAAATACATGTGCATGCACAATTATTCATGATAAATCTAAATATTATAATTAAATGGGACACTTAATACAATACATTATTGACATAAACTTCACACAAATCTACAATCTTTTAATGTTGTGGAACAAAGTGAGACTAGCTTCCAATCAAATGCCATGTATGCAGATGTAATGTTTAGTGGATCGATACAAATAGCAACATAGATGTTTTGGAACTTTTGATATTTATTGCCCCTAAAGAGGCTTTAACTGGGCAAAATTAAATAATACTTTTTAAGCATAGCAAAAAATAAATAAATATATACACTCTTTGTAGTGCAAATAACGTAAGTGGCCGTATGTTTATACTTTTGCGCTGGTGTGTGCGTCAAGACGGCGTGTGTGTATTTGTGTGTGTGTGTGTGTGTGTGTGTGTGTGTGTGTGTGTGTGTTTGATAGCGCGAGGGAGAAGTAAGAAAATGATAGCGATTAGCTTCGGAGCTAGTAGCCACTCTAGAGCCATAGGGCCTTTGTTTTCTGACCAAGGTGGGATATCTTTAGCAGGAAAAGTTCCCCCCCTCCTTGATTTCATAACGCCATACCGTTCGTTGACTGACTTGCTTGTGTTGTTCATTGTGTGTCCGACTATGCGTGCTTATGAACACCTGCCCAACTCTACCTCTGATTGGCTTACCATGAATTTTTACTCAACCTCAGCCAATCGTTAGCGTTTATGCGCTTGTCTTGTGCATGGCCCACTAACCAGGGAAGAAAATAGTCTTGCCTCTCGGCTCAGAGACGAAGTTGGTCGGATGAAAAAAAAACAGCTTTGATTATTGTAACGCGCTGCATCTTTTGTCAGTAACGGTTACAGCGTTATTAAGATGGGAAGAGTAATCAATTAGATTACTCATTACTGAAAAAAGTAACGCAGTTAGTAACGCAGTAATTTTATAACGCCGTTATTCCCATCACTGGTGACACGCTGCAGAGAGTTTTGGGAAAGCAAGTCATGTTAGCATTTGTAGAGAAATATTTTGCTATTTAACTAGAAGCTCTCTGTTCTAACATTTGAATTAAAGCTTCTGATGCACATACCAAGAAACAAACAAGTTTTGTTGCAGCCACTTTGGTGTCCGTCTTGTGCGTCAAAAGCTTTACAAAAATAATTGTTTCAATTCAATTGTTTTTTTCTTCCAGGCAAAGAGCACTGATTTCCATTTTGTATTTTTCTTCCTAGGCATGTTTGGAAGCTCCTTTTCTCCACAATATGTTCATAGTATGAAACTGCTTCATTAAGCATGGATGCTGTTTATAATGTTTTGTCCATGTGTACATAGGTTCCACAGACACACAATCTCTTATATATAATAAAAGCTTTCTGAATGCAAAGATTTATTAAAAAAACATACACTATACTACAACTTCGTTAAAACACATTCTCATGCATTATCTCAATACACTTAACTTACAGTCTAAAAATCCACATTAATGTGGTGAAATTAACATGATTTTTTGAATACATGAAATACTTCAGGAATTTAATAATGGGAAGGGGCATGCTCAAAAGTCGGCTTACCATTCACCGTCTGTGGCAAAATTCACACTTGTCCCTGCAACAATGTCACTGAGACAAATTATTGCACTTGGCAAATAAAGTGATTATACCACTACTACCATTTTCATGTTACCAGCCACTGGCGCCATTTTATTTGCATCCAAGCAGACCTGGTCTTTCACAAATTAATCAGAAGGCTAAATGCAAATAACCAACATTGGTGTGGGTGAACATGATTGCACAGCTCCTCCCTACTCTCCACTGTTATAAAACAAGTGTTTAAGCGAGTGCTGATCCCTGATTAACGCTCATTCCCCTGTGTTTAATAGTCCTCAGTGCAACAGAATGGCAAAGTAAAAACAAACAGATGAGACTACTCCCACGTGGTACCGGAGCGCAGATGGAGACAACTTATAAACGGAGATGTGGACTTGGCAAAGGCTGGAGTCTGAGCAGGTGTTTGGACCCAGCATGGACATCATGTACTGCCATTTGTAAAGAGCCAGCGGGAAAGCAAAGGCCATAGTGTGGAGATGAAGCACATAGGACGGACAGTTCTGCAACCATAAAAACTAGTATAAAATTATCTCTGCTGCATTAAAAATATGTGCACCCGTTGCTCTGGCTCAATCAACTTCAAATGGTTTAAAATAATTGAGTTGATTTAGACAGTGACTATCTTCAGCAGATGTCGGTTGAATGCGCAAATTTGAGAATAACGGTTTTACTGGAGTAACAAAATTGTCCAACTATTTGCTTCTAAAGGTGGGCTGAATTCATGTTCATAATGTGTCTTTGACCGTCTTGGCAGAAAATTCTGGAAAATACTTTTCTACACATCTAAAGTTCAACGACAAGAAGAAGTTTAACCCTTGCATGGTATTCGGGTCAAACTGACCCAATTCCTACTTTTTTTTTTTTTTTTTTTACAAGAAAACAAATGGTACAAGTTACATTTTTTCTACCTGAAAATCAATGGCCTTACCTTTGGCTTGTGATAAACAAGTATTCCTGACTCAATTCCGAACTTTATTCTGGACATGTTGACTTATGTTTTTTCCAAGATAAGAATAATCACATGGTGGATTTAAACCTTCCATTTTTAACTGTTTTCTAGTAGAGACTGATTGCATTCCCTAAACATATCTCAGCTGTTTAAAATTGAGCTAAAGACAATATTTGTGAATAGATTATGAAGTAAAATTTTATTTCAGAATTGTTTTTAAAACCCCAAATAAGTCACGGGTCAATTTGACCCGAGGGATCTGAGAGGGTCCCGAAAGTGAAAACAATACAAGGCTTAGCTTGCTAATAACCAGCCTAATGTAGCGTCGTGCTGGAAAGGGTCTCTCAGTGTAAAATTATTTCTCAATAATGTTGGTGCAATGCAGGGTACCCCGCTGTGATCCTAGGACACCACCTGATAAAACAGGGTCTTCCTTTAAGTAGCACTTACCAAGTGAAACACAGAAACAAATTCTACATGGAAGAGGAGTGCGGTTACCAAATGCTTTTCTCTTATAGCTCAAAAAATGTTTAGAGTAATTTTGGCCAGTTGAAATTCAACATTGACGGACAAAAGACATAACGTGGCTTGAATTATTTTGCAAACCCTTGAAACACACAAATAACCCTCTCGGGCAATCACAGAGCCTTGGATTCTTTTCATGTTCATAAGGAAAGTATTGCAAGTGTTTCTTTGGAAAGAAAACCTTTCAAAGCTGCCTCTTTCTTCCTCCTGCTTCTGAACTGAATTGGTGGCGTTATGCATTATACATTCCCTATTTTACAGAAGATTGAATTAAAACATCCTTTGTCATCAGAAACATTGCTCATTTTGCGAAGTGACCAAGGCATGGCTATGAATAATTATATGAGAGACAGTGCTCTAAAGTGGCTACAGATTTTCATTAGCGACCCCAGACCGCAGTACGGGGGGGGGGTGGGGGGGGCGGACGAGTCTCTGGGCCTGCCTGTATCAACATTGATGTATCACATAGCCCTGTGAGTCTTAACCGTTCAATTAGGAGCACTGCTGAGGCCCAGCTTGTCAGTGGGAAAGACCAGCAGAGTGGACAAGATCAAGAGCTGCTTCCTCAAACACACTTCAGGAGCCGGGGCCATCAATCTCCCCGAATGTGACCGGCAGGGTGGCCAAGGGGCAGGACCCCTGCAGAAGCTGGGCCTGGCTCAGGAGGCTGCACAGGTGTGGCCATTCATCCCTATCAGCCAGACTAAAATGAATAAGCTCATGACCTTCACAGTGGGGAGAGGGGGTTACACCCTGGGCAGGGACGGGAGAAAAATCTAATTTTCATCAGCATTTCTCTGGACACCAAACCGCATTAGCTTGGGAAAATGCTGAGGCTAGGCTTGTTTTGTTCCCCGAGTTGGCATCTTAGTACAGCATGGGAATTTAGCTGGTTAATGTTGTGAGAAGGGCAATTTGTACAACCTCCTCAGGCATTTTCAAAGTGTTTATGTATATGTTTAAGTCTGAATGCCCACAGTCTAGCAGCTATATAATGATCTAAATGTAAGGTGCCATTCTGCTTCACACATGATATCAATCTGTTTTGCTGATTAATTAAGAAGCTTGCAGGGACCTGGGAATGAGAATTACATTGAATGAACAAGTAGTTTTAAAGTTAACCATGTGACTGGGAAGTTTGCAGCTCTATGTCTGGAGCCAGACATGAATCATATTTTTATTATGTATTATTATAATTATTGTGACTCACAGCTGTGCATTAATTAGACAGCAAGAAAGTTTACTCAAAATTGTTATTATTCCACTGGTTCATAGATGTTAACAGTTCTTCTGTTACATGCAAGGCTTAAAAAGTATGCAATTGCGAATTACAGTATTTCATAGATAGGTAGAAAATAGGTAGGTTCATAGGTAGATTAAAATTACTTAGAAAAGACACAATTTATGTCCACAAGCCAAAAATCTTAATGAAGATCTATAGGAGGAAACAATGAAAACACAGAGGGCTTTGTCTACTGTAGAGAAATAATTAGTTAAATGGCAATGATATATGTTGGCCAATTGTGAACTGCAGTTATTTGCTTTAATTGAAATGAGGCTTTAGAGGAAACAATGAAGCTTTAACAACAATAGAGCCCTGATGGCTATTTATAGTATGCAGGAGGTCATTTGTAATAATAGCAATTTTTCTAAAATGTTTTGTTTGTAAAAGTAAATTACGCATGGTACAACCTCAAGTACAACCCTGAGGAAATAATAACCTAACAAGAAAGTGCCGGATGACTGAACTCTCTCTCTCTCTCATCACCTTCAATGTGCAATTGACAGACGTTTTTAGACTGAGTTGAGAGCAGGCTACTTGCCAATTCCTGTGTTCTGTTGCAAGGTCTTTTACAGAAGCAATCTGACTGGACAGTCTATAATACACCTTTAGAGCACCTGTATATAATTTACTGTATTATGCCAACGCATTGCCCATTTCATCCAAGAATACAAAACCAGCTTGAACTTTGGTTATCAGAGATAGTTCCTTCAATGCCAGTGCTTTGTAAATAAGTATTTTTGGCCTCACCAGCACATCTAGTCCTGGCCCTCAGAGGGGGTCCGGGGGCTCCGGTGCCTCCCTCCAGAGGTCTGGTCAGCAGCACACTAATCTCATACTCTGTGTCTGGATCCAGATGGCCGATCTTGTGTGTGGTCTTGTCTACGGGCTGCAGGTCGTACATGGTGCCGGACACAGTGCGGTATTCCACCTCCCTGTCGATGATTGGGCCGTCCCCATTGATGGAGTTGGCGTTCAGCTGAATCCAAAGGTAAGTGGCGCCAACAGCAGTCAGCTGGGGTGGTGCAATTGGCACCGGAGGTTCTATAGAAACAAGATGTTTTTGATTGATGTTAGATAAACATATAACGGTGACATTGTGGAAAGTCCTGACAATACAGAAAACAAATGTTTTTAATTTCTGTAATCAGCACCGACAAACCAACCCAAAAAAAATGAAATTCTTGTACCAAGCAAACATTATGCTCAAAATCAATTATTTCTTTCAAACAATCAAGCACATTAAAATCACTGCAAAGCAAATGAAGAACAATCAATAGCTCCAGCTTGTTGGGGAATCTCATCAGTAGTACACTGAATAGAGTTCCCCAAACTTTGGCAAATGCTGCTCCATTGAACTACTTATTGATTTCAATCAGAGGACTTGTTGTCATCACTCTTGTCTGATTCATAAGCTGACTTAATCTCTCAACTAATGACTGTTGTGGAATTTTACTGGAAGCTAAAGTTGTTGATGGGAAAACCTTAAACACAATCCTACAACTTGTCAACTATGTTGACTTACTTTTGCTCGTAACAGAACCACCTATCTTACATACTGATGGTTAATTGGATCTATAATATTTATTTTATAAGATAAGACTCAAAGAATCAGTGAACTCTTTAAAATCACTTCTTAAAACCCATTTTTATTTTAGACTTGATATCATGTGATGTTGTCACTTTTTATGCTTTATTGCTCTTTATTTTTTTATTGCTTATATTATTATTTTTTCTTACTAGTATGCTTTGCGTCTTTTCTTCTTGTTTTTTATTTACCCAAATTTTGTTTTGCTATTGTTTGGCCCCACTGTTTAGATCTGTTTTATTAAGCTCTGGATATCCTGCTTTTGCTTTGCTTTGACTGTCACGGCACTTTTTAAATTTTGTTTAAAAAAAAGCTATATTAATGAAAGGTATTATTAGTACTATTATAAGTGGAATTAAAAAACACTGTTTCAGACTTAATCTTAGTGGAGTTAATGGGCAAGAGTAGACAAAGTGAAATTCTGAGATGTCCTCAGTGTGTCCCAGACAGAAAAACAATTGCAATTCATTCCAAACAGTTTCAAAGTGTTAGGTCATCTGGGCTACAACCTTTGTGTCAACTAAGGACTAAAACTCACTGTGCAAATGCCTGGGTCTTTAAAAAACAAATTACTGTATGGTATTTTTAAATAATAGGAAACTGCAGTTTAGGTTAATGAATAACAAAAACATCTATGTACAACTACTTCAAGGTAAGGATGTTTTGTACCAAAATTTATTTTCAAATGATGCAAAAATACTGAAATCGGTACCTAACAAGATTTTCAAACCTGCATAATATCATCAAGGATTTAAGCAATGGTTAGCAAAAGGAATGACTGGTGTATTGGTAGGGAAAGGGGAGTGTTTCAAAAATCTGAGAAGAAAATACAAATTGGGAACACATGACTTCTATAGATACCTACAACTAATGGACTATTGCTAAAGGGAAATGAAAAGATTCTTCTGGGGACCTAAATGGTGTCATCCAAACCACAATTAAAGCATGCATTAGGAATGTAACATAAGAATAATGTCGTTACTATATTAAGGATGAAACACAAATGACAAACATTTCATTAAATATATTATAGTGAAATGGAAGAAGGAACTCAATAGATGGAGAACACATCACTAATCTGGAGGGAAGAATCTGAGCGGTTTCTCTAAATGAAAAGTAAGCAGCTGTGTTGTTGTCAGAAATGTTGGCAAGGGTGCAGGTCTGTTGATTATCATGGTTTTTTGGAAATGTCAGAGAAATTGCATATTGGTAAGTAAATAAATGGTAAGTAAAGAGTCAGATTGAATACTAGGGTAAGTGTTATCTATGAGTGTTATGGTTTGAGGGTTTACTATGTTTTCTTTCCCTCTTTCTTTGCTTTTTTGGTCCTGTCTTCTCTCATTGTGTTTGTGTCTTGTGTTGTTGTTCCTGTCCTATGTTCCCCTGTGAGTGTCTGTCGGTACTTTCCGTTTCCTGTTTTATTTTGAAGTCTGGTCTCTGTCTCGTCTTGTCTTTAGTTTGACTTCTTATCTGTCTGATTGTCTTGCCCCGTCCTAATGCGATTCACCTGATGTATCACCTGTTCCTCGTTACCGCTTGTATTTAACCTCTGTGACTTTGTCTCTTGTCAGATCATTTTGTCCTGTCAGTGTGCTCCTGTCAGTGTGCCTGATCTTCCCCGCGGTGTTTTGTTCCTCTGAGTTTTTTTTCCCCCTGTGAGTTTTTCCAGTCTCTGTGCTCCCGTTCTGGTTTTGGTATTATCCTTTTTGCCTTTTTGTTTAACAAATTATTGTTTAACTTCGCCTGCCTGCCTGCCGTCCTCATCTCTGAGTTTTGGTCCTGAACTTCATTCAACTGTCATAAGGTTCCTAAAAGTTGTTTGGGGCTTTATCTATGTAAATTCTTTGAAGACAATATTATTGCTAATGATAAATATTTGATCAAAATACTGCTAGTAGCTAGCAAGAAAGCTACCACTAGAAACTGGGCTAAGGAAACACCACCAATGAAGAACAAATGGCTAACTATGGAAGAAATCTTTTTAATGGAAATACTGACACAAAAACTGAGAAGAACCACAACCGGACAGAAAATGGGAATAATGGACTCAATGACGACGCTGGACTAGAACAATTTACAACAGCAGAAACGTAACTGTAAAAAAGGTTGTAAAATGTGAAGGCAATCCCCAAGCAGTTTCCTTTTTGTTTTTTTTGCTAGTGTTTGAGTTTGTGGTTTTAATGGTGAATTGTCAAAGATTTAAGTGGGAAAACAAATATAAATGAACACATTTTTGGGCCTTTGTGGTGTTCAATGACAACCTTGCAGATGACCTTCTCTCCATTATGTCTAGTCTTTATCTTAAACCTTGTGCCATTTCTGGTTCAATAAGGCTTCTCGAAATGTCAAGTTCTTTTTTTTCAGGATTGCATTATTGCTAGTGCAGTGCCCATACAAAACAAAATTATTCGGAATGGGCCAAATGCTTGGCCTGGGGAATTGCTGTTGCGGATTTCTCAAGACCCGCTCATACAAACAGCAATACAATTGACACTGTCTTGGTTGCGAGATGTGTGAAAGACAGACAGACAACATGCTTTATAGTTAGATTAGATAAAACAAACAAACTTCTACAAGAATAGTTCCACACTTTTGTCTTCACTTTTCAAAGTCACATTTGACAATAACCCTTTCAGTTATACATTTTAAAAAATAGGTACACCTTCACCATCTCACTGGCGTTGTTCAACTCTGCTGGTGCAACCAAAAACAAGTCATTGTCAAGAAAGAGCTAGAAACCACAGCAAAGCCATTGCTTAGGAATCTGACCATTGTCACATACTAGAATTGTTACACCTCCCAAAGGCCATGGTGAGTAGCACTAATGAGCACACATGTAACAGAATAATGCCATTAGTGGTCTGGCTGCTTCTCATGGAGTTGTCATGGAGAGTCTCCAGGCACATTAGAGCAGAGGTGTCCTACAGAGAATTGGAGGCTCTCCCTCAGCAGATGGTTACCCTACGATGACCTCAGTCACAGGTCTCTGAACTCCCACTAATCTAAGCTCCCAGTGTTGTTGTCAAACATCACCTAAAGTGAAGCAGCTAATCCAGCAGGTCTTCTCCCAGACTTGCACGCAGTGCAGCAGTCTGTGTGTTGGAGCCAGACAAAAGAATAAGATGATCCAAAATCTGGCTTCAACCATTGGCTTGTTTCGATGGTCTTTGGTAGTCTGCTGTTATGCCTTAAATGGGGTTTAACTGAGTTAAGTGTCAATATGCTAGGATTTAATTTAAGCAACAGAAAGCAGCACAGGCTCATGTGTAATGCTCATCCTTATAGCACAATATGGTATTACAAATATTATAGTTGCAATGGTCTTTGACATGTCATTTTAAAACGTCAAATAAGAGTAAAATGTATGAATTGGGTTTCCTAATGTTGGTTTCAGAGAATAGAGCTCTGCGGTTTCCTTGTATTTGTTTTTTCTCTCTAAAAGTATAGTCCATATCATGACGTTCCACTCCTTTCATTCACTCATTTACGCTGGATTTACGTTACCTTGGTCTTCCTTTGGGTTGGCATTTTAAACTCAGGTTAATTTATTAGAACGATGGTTAAACCTTTTCTCAAATCTCTGCAAGGTAAATCCAGACAGCTAGCAAGACTATCTATCCAATCAGAGTTTTCTGTTGCACGACTTAAACAACTTTTAATATTTACACATGTTCTACCAAAACATGTTTCTTCCGAGCCTATTTTGCAGCGGCAGTGCAACTCTTTTTGCTGTTATCACGATTTATGTAACAATACGACTAAGCAGCGTGATGTATTATAGCAATAAGCATTTCATTTAACTTTGAACAGTTACTGCTTCACAAAAGCAACAGCAGCTTACTGTGATGAAATAATTTCTGCAGATGCAGTAATCCTCTGTTCAACAGCCATAGCAGACGCACTGAAAATAACGGATTACCGGTGTGAAATACACTCAAGTGCTGAAACACTTTAGGATATTAACAACTCAATTGCCACTGTTAAAGTCTCACGAGGAAGCTTCGCATCAGCAGGGCCCTGGAAAAGGCTTCGAACTGAGCTTTGTGCTGGCTGGAGATAGGTGACAGTGCGCAGATGACGGCTATACACAAGGGTCAGTGAGCAGCTGTTGTCATGATGTTGACCAGAAAGGCAAACGGCCTGGTGACAGCTGCGTCCCCCGCCCAAATGCAACACCTGCCTGCCAGAAAGCATTCACACAAATGCAAACTCAAGCATGCACATGCAGCAAAAACAGTCATACTGGCATCCACATGGTACCAATGCTAAGACATACTAAGAACCACCAAAGGGCTGCAACTACATGCTTTCTTTCTCTCTTTAGAATATTTTTGTCTGTTAAATATCATACATTTGTGAAAAATGCTCAGCAATATTTACCAGAACCTAAGGTGGTGACTTGACTTTGCTTGTTTTGTTCAAACAAAAAAAACAAATATATTCAATTTACAACAATATGACACAGAGGAAAACGGCAGATCCTCACATTTGGGGGGCTGGAACCAGTGAATATTTGGCTTTTTTGCTTAATGAATCACTTAAATGGTTATTTATTGAGGATGTATCCAAATTTAATTTTTCTTTCCATTGAGTAGTGAACTGACTAAAGTTGTAGCACAACAAGACATTCATAAATGGCAAATACCTATGCAATTGCATGCACGCACGTACACGCAACCTGCCACTCTGCTCTTGTTAGATTAGTTAGGCCTGCCTCCAGGAAAATGACAAGCTTGACTGGTCGGCCTTCAATTTTTGGTGCTATTCTCATTATTGCTGACACGGCCGTGCCACAGCAGCCTTGAGTTGGTCGTGTGGCCCAGAAAACTATGTTGCATCTCAGCAAACGTTTTGCGGGTTCCAGGTAATTCTAACCAGCCCAAGAAAGGAGCCAGCACTTGGAAAGGGAGTAATTATCACCCTTTCAGAAACGCTGGCTGCACTACAGGAGAGCCCATCACTTGCCCAATCCGTACAGGGTTCTGGAAATACATGCACTGCGCTTCCACATAGTCGCATAAATCCGACTGAATACTAGCATGAAAGGCAGAATTGATTACTTGGGATAATCAAGCATTCACTATGCTCATGTTGGAGAATAAAGGAACTGTATGGTAATGAGTGGAGGGGTTAGAGCGAGTCTGTGTGTGACTGTAGCCTGCTCATAATCCACCCAATGGTTCCGTGGTCACTCCTCCAAAAAACGAGTCACAGAAGCGGTGAATACACATTTAAGGAGGATTTATAACTCAGACAAAATGCTAGCACTTGTTTTATGACTGGTACGATAAGAGGAGATATCAGCATTTTTTTATGGGTGACACTTATAAACGCAAAAACGCCTCTTTTCTTTCTGTGACAAGTTAGCTTATGTCGAAGACATCAAGGTGTGAAGTGCAGAATTTTAAGCGGAATGCATTACACAACTCGATAAATGCCTTAATCTAAAAAAATGGAAATATTCATGATAATGGCACTTTACACTTAACCGCCTTGTCTTGTGTAAAAACATATCTAGTAACACACTGAAAGCAGAGATCAGCAAAAATATTGCCGTCTCGCGAGCATGTAAGTGCGAGGATGAGCGAGTGATTGTGTTGCTGAATTTATGCACGAGTGTGGTTTTGAGTGCTTCCAGTGTGTCAGTAAATTTTCTTTGAGTACACCACTGAAACCCACTGATACACTTGGGCACAGAGACTTTATCTCCCTCTTCTCTATGCTCTGTCTGGGCCCGGCCATTCTTACATGATTGACAGACCTCGATCTGGACAGCCAGGATTAAACCTATCAATCACATAATGCTTGGAGACAAAAAAAAAAAGAATGGATAAAAAAAAAAAAATTCAGTGCAGTAAATTCAATTGAGAGCACAGGGAGAAAATTGAGGAGAAGAAATATAGAAGGCCATTACCGGGCTATAGGGCTGTAGGAAAGTGAGGCCTTGCAGGATTTAGTTTCAGACGACTCCATAAATTCATATCAAATGACTACAGGAGTGAAATATCAGTGAGGTTACCGTAAACCCTTTGTGATCTTTTAGGTGGAATTGTGCTCAGTCAAGGACAGCCTTTACATGGGAAGTATTAAAGTCCTGTGGATAACAAATCAACATAAAAAGCTAGTATTTTTAGTATCGCCTTAGAGGACATTTTCATCTAAGAGCATGCAGCATTTCCTGTTTATCCCCTGTTGACTTTGCTGTATGCATAGAGGTTATGTGGATGGAAAACATTGTTGCTGTTGGTGCTGTGTTAGTTTAGATAGGCAGTGTTTGTGTTTCTCTCTCTGCTCTGGGACCAATACTCACGTTTTATGGTTAGTTCCCCATAATTGGACACTCCGACCCCTTTGTCTGAGTGGACGATGCAGCGGTAGCGGCCCGAGTCGCCCTTGGTTGTGTTCTCTACATCAAAAGTGCCTATGAAGCGCCGGTTGTTCCAAGGTTTAGTGGCTTTCATCGGGGCCTCCCGTCCACCGATGCCCTGTTTGGAACCGAGACAAACACACAAGTGAGCCTACAAAATGGAAAGGTTTAATAAGCAAAGTGGGCTGACCTTGTGTGTTTCAGAAACTGTGGTTGAGTGTACTTGTTGTCTGGTCCCGTGCACGTTTGTTTGTGCCCTATCATTCCCATCGGTGGCTGATCGTAGGAATACATTTATCACACACACACACACACACACACACACACACACACACACACACACACACACACACACACACACACACACACACACACACACACACACACACACACACACACACACACACACACACACACACACACACACACACACACACACACACACACACACACACACACACACACACACACACACACACACACACACACACACGGCTCTCCCCAGCTGTCACCCCTCACAGCAGGCAGATGGGGGACATTTGTTCATTAGAAATATTTCTTCATTACTGTCATCAGGGGACTTCACTTAATGTTTGTTTTCCAGCTCCTGTGCTAATGAGGATGTGTTTGTTAAAATGATGGAGTACCTGGCAGAGGACCTTTACCCAGCGTCATGCTCCCACTGATCACATGTGTGACAGTGTGCTTAGCAGAAGAGCCGGCAGGGTTGTGTCTGCCAGATGCACTACCTTTGCAGCTCAGAACAAGGTCAATTCAAGACTGCTGTGCAGCTCAGTTGTGCCAGATATAGTACACAGTATCCACAGAGCCAACATCTATATAGGTTAAGACCATACTGCGGTGATCTGGAACAACTGTAATCCCAGTCACAGGGGCCTTTGGAAATCTTGTGAGCAGGTGAGTTTTTCAACACAATTGCACAATAAACCAGTGTGTGAATGGCTTAGCTTGAATTTGTCAAATGATTTATAAAGTAAACTACAAGTTTTCATACTTTGAACAACCGTAGTACATGACACATTAACATGACTGGCCATTGAACATTTAGAGAGTGCTAACCAGTGGTCTGTTTAAGGTTCACTGTCAATTTAAATGGACATCTGCTCACCAATCAGCGGAACGGCAGTGGTGGAAGGGTTTAAATGTGGCCCTATGTAATTAGGCTTTTACAGAGCCATTTGGATCTAAATAGTGGGAGTTATTACACATGCACAATTGTCTCTGTGTCCACAGTATTATGAGTTGTTGTGTGATGGTGATTGATTATGAATTTATATTTTGTTTTCCATGTATTTTACTTTTTTTGGTTGCCAACATTGGTATCCAGACACAAAATGGTTGAAAGTTGTAACCATCTGCTTTGATTTTACTTATATAAAAATTTGGATTTGGTAACCATTCCAGTTATGACAAATATTGTAACCCCTTTCCACCAGACATTGATATGAAGTATTATTATTGTATTGAACCTGCTATATTAAATCACAAATGCTACATTTCTAATTTCCACATTTAAGAAGACATAAGCCTGCTGCCCTCTTAGACAACAGTAGCACTCCTGATCAGAGGATTACATATTCAGACAGCAGGGTCTGTTCAGTAAGACATTAATTTCCAGAGGGCCAACTTCTAATACTGACTACACCTTCAGATGTAGTCCTTTGATCTAGAGTATAAGTAAAAAGATAAACATGGATCTCACCTGAAGCCAGAGGCGGAAATTGTCCCTTTTGCGTCCATTGACGGTGCAATGAAATGATGCAGTCTGTCCAGCGTTTACCTCTACTCCCTTTATAGTCAGGAAGTGAGGTGTGCTCACTATAAAAAACAAATGAAAATATTTATTAGACAGCTGCAGAAAAGTTATACAAATGCTGAAATGCACTGTCAACTTCCCTAAAATGCGTTTCTACTTATGCATGAGTATTAATCACCAGAACTGGGTGCTAGAGTCTATCTCCTGTCTCCACAGATTTCACTGCTACCCCCTTTATGCCATCCTATGCTATCGATTTTTATGCAAAACTGGAGAACTAAGGGAAGTAGGCTTGAACGGATAGTGCTCTTACACTATCTGATGCGCCTCAGCGCCGGAGGCCAGCATCACTTTGTGAGGAACATTCCACCTAAATCCTTAAAATGAGACACCAGAGGCCGATCTTGCACCTACCAAAAACCCCATTTTCTGCTATCTCTTGACTGCATCTTTTCATTTATTGAGGGGATTTTTCCAAAAGCATTATTCTCTTCTCCAACTGTGCTCATTATCAGTATGCACACTGACTGGGATCGTCCAAAAAAAGTAACTTATGTCGAACATTTTTGATTAGTACCACTATTCTGCATAGAAAAATAGGGCAATTCAGTGGAGCGACCTTGATTCGAAACATAACCAAATCTCCAAAGACTTGGCAAAAGCTAATTCTATCACTTTCATCATCAAGACTTCATCACATCTACTTTATATTTTACAGCCTCATTTTTTAACTACACTTCCTTTATGACTTTGTCCTGTCAATCCATCCAATGCCAAGAAAGACAAATCTATTTTTCTCATCACTAATATCTTCTTTAATGATGCAAGAAGAGGCAGACCACCCAGTGGCATAATCACACCTTCGTGCTGGATACCCCACATGGTTGTATAAATAGAAAAGGAATTGGCTGTGCTCCACTGAGGAGTTGCTCTGATCACTTTGCTTATCACTCAAGAAACCCAATTGCCACTGAGCGGGTTATTGATCCACTCGGACCTTTGCACATTTACACATTGATCACGTCGCCAGGCCTCATTGATTTTCTTACGTACATTTATATTCAACACCTTTCGGTGTATAAATCCATCTTATTGACATAACATTCGTAGTAATTCAACAGCTTTCAAATGGATACCAGGTCATTAGTGCCTTACAATCAGAGCTTGATACTTCAGCTATGAGGGGTAGTATAAATCAATTGATGACAACCTGTGTGGTATTGATTTAGACTTACACTGTAGAGTGTGCCTCTTTGTATAAAATTAAGCAGTGCCATATGCACTTGCATTACTCCCAATATTCAAAAGTATATCCTGAAGAGCCCTCATCCTTGTTCTCCCACCGCTAAAGCCTATCCCAAATGCTACAGCAAAACAAAAATAAATAAAAAATAAATCAAATATGCTAGTGATTGCATGTTTATTAGCTCCACAGCATACTGTGAAGTGCTTATATTCAGTAAGGACAGCTGGACATCAGAGATGAGATGCTTTACTGGATATCATGGGGAGGGAGGAAAAAAGTGGAATCCCAACACAATCAGCAGCAAACTGTATGGTATGTATGTATTTTTTGCACTATTTCTCCCAGTCCTCAAAGGATAGATTTAACACAGCTGCTCCAACATTTTATTATGAGCACACTTCAGCATGTCAAGTGTAGTTCATAAATCTTCAGGGAACTAGGAGGAGGGAGGTATACACTTTGGATTGACTGTAGCATACTCTTTGAAGGCCTTTTGTTTGACTGGGAGGCCTTGAATAGAACAATGATACAGGTATTTGGAAAGGTGTCATGGAAAGGACAATGAATGTTTGATGATATTCTTTTATGAAGGGGAAAAAGGACTTACTGCACTGGTGGCCCTGGACCACAACATCTTTGATGGCCAGCAAGCCACGCTGCCCTGAGGTTACGGCTTCAAACACAATCTGAGAAAAAGAGAAGAGACTCATAACACCAATGATAAATGGGCACATGTCTTTAAATGGCACTTGAGTGAGGCTGCCCGCGTGCACAGAGGAGTCCAGCTCCCGCTAATGCGATCTGCTCTTAGCTGGGTCGCAGCTGGTCACACCGCTGCAGGCCCCTGACATTATTTCCACAATATGTCAATGGTTGATAGGTGTTATGACATGCAAGTGTTAAATTAAGTTTGAGCCTTGAAACGATTTACACGGTCGGTGACAAACGCACAGTGTGCAGGAGGTGATAAGCTGCTGAGATCCCGCTACCTAAATCATTTGATTTTAGTTTTGTCCAGGAGCTGAGATTTTTGCCCTCATCCCCAAAACAATGTAGGTAAATGGGATTTTGTTTGTGCATTGCATAATGGCATAAGGAAAAAACTTCTATGCGTACACCCATCTCTAAGTTCTCGTGTAAAGTCCTTCCAATGTTCTTATAAACTGCAAGCTAGTTTTTATAATGTTTATTTTGCACAACAAAATCAAGACTACAGTAACAATAAAATTGAACAAACAATAAAGACTGTGCAGGTGAGATTAAGAAAACCCCATAGGAGCTTATAGAAGGAATCTCACCTAAGGAGAAGAGGAATAAAATATGGAGAAATATAGATCTGCTAAATCACACTGCACTTTTAAAGCTTAGGAAATGTCAGCGGGGACAGAATCTGTACACCTGTTCCTGGGAAACAGCTGCAGTGCAAATGCAAAATCCAAAGCAATCAAACATGTAAAAAGGAAGTTTTTGCAGCTTCACAAGCTGTAACATACAGTAACAATAAAGCTGTTCTAAATACTACAAGTGTTGCTCAAGTTTTGACCTATTTTGAGTATATAGACAAATTTAATTGTTTTAAATGCTAAACTTAACCGACAATTCTTTGTAAATGTAAGTGTAACTTTGTTTATTTAAACAGGCAAACATTGGAAAAAATATGAAGGTGAGATAACACTTTTAGGCAGGGGGGGGGAGTAACAAATTACATTAACTCTCGTAACTGTAACAAAGTAGCTTTTGAGAACTTGTATTTGAGTATACTTAGTATTTTTGTGAAATGTTATTGAAAATCTTTCACACTAAGCTTGGTCATTTGGTTCAATAAACAATGAAACTGTTTCACCTGGCAATTACTAGGTATAAATATCTATTAACAACTACTGTAAACTAAAATTAAGAAGGATTTTATGTGCTTTAACCTTTTTGTAAATCAGTTTTTTGTAATGCGTGACTCTTCACTAAGCAAGGACTTAGATTATGACTAAGCAAAGTGGCTCCTGGCTACCTTGAATAATGCACAAACCTTAACTTAATTTTTTTTAATTTTTTTTACTGTTGACAGTATTGTTGACCCTTCTTTCTTTCAAAGAAATAGTCTCTGCAAAAACTGTTGACTAGGGTAGAAAAAAATCCAAAATTATCTGCATGGATAGATGCCACTAGAGGAAAGTGTGAACATATGTGAACATAGATGCAGTTGCTCTGTCTAGTGTTACATGTTTGACATGTTTGTCACTATTACTGAAAAAAAAAAATCTGAAATCAACTACAACTGTGCTGAGTAGGACTAACATGACCCTATTTTAAGGGCCAAGTTCTCCTGCAAAACAAATGGTCCTTAGCCCTGACAGAGGGCGTGTCCCAGCAGAATGTCAGAGTTATGTACTCACTGGTCAGCAGTGTGATAAAAAGGGAAACAGAGAACATGTCCCCTCCCAAACCCAGGGTGTGGTACAAAGACCTATTACACCACACACACTCAGACTACACATGTTTTGAATGCCATTATTCCCTAAATATAAGGCTAGATCTTCCAGGGTATGGTATATATTAATGGATGTGTTCATGTGTCCTGCTGATCGTAGCTGGGCTGCACACCCATACATCTCCGAGATTCCTTTTGTAGCCTGGGAATGTGGAGGCGGAGATAGTTACCATTGTCATCTGGGAGGCAGGATGCCTTCAGATAAGGTGGTCTAATTATAAATTTCTTTTTTTGTCTCATGAAATATAAAAGTGAATGTCTTGGGTGCCAATTGTGGCCTCATTACAGGCTAATTTAAAGGAAATTAAAAGGCCAACCACTCCACATATCACCACCAGACAAATTAACTAGCCCCCACTCTCTAATTGAAATCCTTTGTTTGTGCAACAGACATCAGTCAGCCTGCTTAATAGCTGTGATATAATTGATTCCAACATCAATGATAGTGCAGTGCATAATTGGGCCTGACCTACAGATTGAAAATTCACATGGGATGAAAGCTGTTGATGTCACAGGAAAGTTCATTCTCATTTGTCAGAGAGACGTACAGTGAACCCAACATTCAATGTCCACGTCACCCACCGGCTATCCCTAAGGGACTTTGCTAAGTACTACATTACAGCAGGATTGATTAGCTCTGCCATAGGCTCTACTGTATTGAAATCAAGATAGATGAGGACAAATGGGTTTTTCTCTTTCATTGGTGCCCTGCTACATTTCAGAATACATAAGGGGGACTGATCCTTGTATTTTAAGAAGTATGTGTAGAACAAATTACATTTACTGAAAACTATCGTTTTCGCACAATGTTTGGCAGTTTTGGAAACGCATGAGAATCTCAATTAAAAGTTTTAAGAATGACCTGACAGAACAGTAATTATCAAAGGCTGAAAGGCTCATGATGACTAAAAGCCTTACTGGTAATTAAAAAAATAATTTCCAAGTATCAGGTGGCTTCCCTTTGACGATTGCGTAGGTTACTATGCAATTAAAGAGACCTATAATTAGAGCCATGTTGTTAATTAGTGACAATTTCAAGCATTGATCTATCTTTTCTTGACTGAGAGTGGCACCAAGATTTTTGGCATCTCAATTTTTTATTTTATTTTTAAGAATTTTTTCGGGGGTCTTTTTCCCTTTATTTAGGAGTGACAGTGGGTAGGCAGAAAGGTGGGAGAGAGAAGGGGGATGACACGCAGCAAAGGACTGCAGGCTGGACTCGAACCTGGTCTGCTGGGGCACACGCTCTTACTGGGGGAGCTAGAGGCCGGCCCGGCATCTATCATTAACCAATGTTGTCAGTTTAGGTCTGGAACAATTACAAATGAAAACAGACCTTCCACTGAGGTTTGAAAAGCTACAGATGGTGGATATTTCTCTAAACACACTGGAAAGCTTAAGTCATTTTGGGCCTAAATGCTCACCCCACGTGCAGAGATTTGCAGAAACAAACGCAAACGCCATGTCAAAATGTTCAAGCCAAACTAAAAACGTATGACCAGACTGGTTTTGTGTCACTATGTTACACAAGGATCACCATCCTGTTACCTTCCCCCTTGTCTCTCTTTTCTTTGTCCATGTGCCTCTCATTAAGGCTCCTATCTTGCACTCAGCAGTGAAGCTCAGAGGTGTCCCTTGTTAACCAAGTTATCAGGGTGATGAGAAAGCAGAAGGACTCTCCTCAGCTCCACTATGGACCAGCTCTGCCAGGCCATAATTAAATAATTCACCGCAGGACCGTCTCCCATTGGGAGGTTAAGAGGTCTCTCTGCATCAATTAACATTTGGTGGACTCATGGAACAAGCCCAGTGAAGACTAATAGCCAAGCAAGTGTGAAATCACCTTGCCCCATCCATCAATGTGCATTGGTAAGTGAAAATGAGTTTTCAGAATTGGAAAAAGAGAATTGGCTCAGATGGAAGGGAGAGAGATTACCATGGAAACCGAGGTAGCACCAGAAATCAATAATTTTAGGTGTTTTGAAGGGGCTATTGTGCCATTGTTTGGACCTTCTCAAATAATAAATTTGACTTGCTCCACCCGGTGAACAGGATTTAATGACTTTGGCTTAACTATAAAAGATGGTTAAAATGAGAAACCTAGTTTTGTGATGCGACATTATGCAAAAGAAAGCTGGATTGAGACTACTTTTCTTTACCTGGTAGAAGTTGGGCCAGTAGGTGCTGATGGCCAGTTCTACCTGTCCCCAGGAGCGTGTAGCTGGACTTGACACATTCCAAACAGGCATCCCCATGGGACTGTTGTTTTCTTTGATATAGACATTTAGATGACCAGGGTGGCTGTTCTCTCTGCCTCCTATATAGTAGTAGAAGGTAATGCAGTGGGTATCATTCTCCCTCAGCTGTGGTGTCAGCAGTAAGGCCTTCTGTCCTACAAAACGTCCAGATGTGTTCATCATCATGAAGGCTGAACCTGAAACATGGACAAGAAGATTCAAGAGTTGAGCAGGTTTTATTCAACAAACAATTCAAAACACTGTCAGGTAAACTGATCTTGACCTGTAGTAAAAGACCCTGCAATACTCATAATCACACAGTGTCCTTTTTACAACTCCAAACTTAAAAAGATGATGGTTAAATTTAATTTTACCAGTCCTCCACTTTCAGACTGACTGAAATATCTTAATTTCTGATTGGATTTCCATGGAGTTTTATACAGACATTGATGGTTCCCAGATGACATACCCTAATGACTTTAGTGATCCCTTAACTTTTAAACTAGGGCCATCGCCAGGTTCAATTTTTCTTTGGTCAATACTTGGGTTTATGACCAAATACCACCAACTTCAGCTGTATTTTGCCTCAAAGAATGTAGACTTGGTCTTGTTATTTTACACACAGACTAAAGGCAACACATGGCGGTGTATATGACAAGCATCCAAACACCTAAACAATGTTTTCAAAGGTAATGTGTATGGACACACCCCTGTACTATTTCTCTGTGCATTGGGTGTGAAATGCAACATCGCTGTTTGATGCCCACCAGAGATGGGAAGTAACGAAGTACAAATACTTCGTTACTTTACCCCAGTAGATTTTTCTGATATTTCTACTTTACTATTTATTTTTGTGGCGACTTTTTACTTCTACTCCTTACATTTTCACACAAATATCGGTACTTTCTACTCCTTACATTTTACAAAATTGGCTCGTTACTTTAGTTTTTACAAGAGGTTGTCATGTCGGAAAATAGCGCGGACAAGCGCCACACACCGCGAGCGGGTGCGTGCGCCACACGGAGAAAGAAGTGAGAGAAATGAATAGGGGACTAGCTGTCCGGAGGGTAATCAGCTGAGATTGTGTGTCTGCCTCTTTGAGAACTGTAAGTCGTATAACTCATGTTGTCAGTTCACTTAAGCCTGTTATTGTTCTATAGTTCTTCACATTTAAAGTAAGTTAGCTAGTGGTTTTGGTGTGGTCTTCAACTGTTAACTAGGTTGCACGTTGGTCTTAATGAAGCATCAACAGTTTCACCAGCTTTCTTCGCATGAGTGTTAATGACTTTTTTTTTTACCGAACTTTAGATACTGTAGTTCAGTTGACAAGTGGATGGAAACTTAGCTAGAGAGAAGTCGCCTGGTGCCAAGTTGGACACCAGAATCAGCTTTAATCCAGCCCTAATTCTCAACTTTCACATCATTTCACTGGGGTTATCCTTATAATGGTTTACGTCATCAATACCATATTCAATCTAAATGGATGGAAATACATCTACTGTACGTTGCATTTGACGCACGACTAAGACAACTCAACAGATTCAGCATTGTGCATTAATTCACAGCAAATCATTGAGGCTTGATGGCGCTAACGTTAGCACATAGTAGTATGGAGGGCGCTAACGTTAGAATATAGTAGTATGGAGGGCGCTAACGTTAGAACATAGTAGTATGGAGGGCGCTAGCGTTCGAACATAGTAGTATGGAGGGCGCTAACGTTAGCACATAGTAGTATGGATGGTGTCAACGTTAGCACATAGTAGTATGGAGGGCGCTAACGTTAGAACGTTGACACCATCCATACTACTATAGTAGTATGGATGGTGTCAACGTTAGCACATAGTAGAATGGAGGGCGCCAACGTTAGAACATAGTAGTATGGATGGAAACATGATTGAAAATGAAGAAAACAGCAAGACATTCCCATCATCCTCAGCCTTATCTGAGAGAGATGTTTGAGACAGAAGCCATCAAGAAGGACTCCTGGCCAATGTGCTGGGGAACTTCTTCATTAATGTCTGTTTAGTCATTCATTTTTTAATCCTTTTATTTTATTTCCAGAAGCCGTATTTGAGCACACATATAAATGTAGATTAATTTTTATGTTAGGGGGAAAGATTCAAAATAAAAACTGGATCTGTGACTTCTCACAGAATCACAACTGAATTCATATCTTGCTAATAAGTCTGAATCTTATTAACCTGGAGTCCCAGTCTCTGTCATAATAATCATATATTTAGGCCTATTGGCAGACATCCATTTAAAATGTAGCCATTGCCACATAAAGACCGTGTCCTCCATGTCCACTGAAGTTCCTCAGCTTCTCTCTAGTAACATTTGTGTGCTTCAGGTAGCTTTTGCAAGGCTACTTTTACTTTTATACTTTAAGTAAATTTCCAAGCCTGTACTTTGTTACTTTTACTTGAGTAAAGAAGTTTAATCAGTACTTCCACTTTTAACAGAGTATTTTTTAACACAAGTATCTGTACTTCTACTTAAGTAGGGAAAGTGAGTACTTTTGCCATCTCTGATGCCCACTATGCATTTAATAAGCACTGAAATTACTAACAAGGACTAAATCATTTTCTCTCTACTTTCTTTAACTTCGTTTAGATAATTGACAATGAACTGTATTAAGTTTTAAATCAACAGTGAGGTAGAAGCAAAAAAACACACATGTAATGTAGGGTTAAAGTAAGATGTTAAAGTAATGTAATACTCTAGCAACATAACTTGGATGTGATGGTGTTAGAGGCAGGTGGTTGTTAAAAAACAAGAAAGATCTCAGAGAGAAAAGTCCTGAGGTTTAACAGTAACTAAATAAAAAGATCTTATCTTATTAGAGTATGCAGAAAGCAGGGAAAGGACTGGGCTGAGACCTTTTCTATTACCGCTGAGAATTAAAGCATGTGACCCTTAATGAGAAAATGCTCTTATCTTGGGATTGATAGAAACTCTGTAGTCATTATCGTTAGTCAAAATACGAAGACAAAAAAACGACTAATCGTAAAAATGTTGGGTGTTTGAGAGGAGTGTTTCTCCCCCTCAATGACAAAGAGGGGAAATTATGATTAATCAATGAGTTAAAATATATCTGCCAACCAAGCCCCATTAGATTTTATCACTTTGGTTCAATATTAAAGGTTAATCTAATTCTTTCCCCTCTTGCCAATAAAACAAAGTGAGAATTATTGTATTGGAACACTTTCAAGGAGATGCAGAACACATTCTATTTGTCATCATCATACTTGGCTTGGCAATGAGATGGCACAAATTGTAAAAGCATTTGAGACAAAGCCAAAATGACTTGGTTTATGTTAAAACACATTTTCTTTTGGATGTGTGGTAATGATTGCAAGGCACGTTTTGCTTAGAGGTGAGACAAACAACCTGTTAGCAAAAATCTCTGCTCTCCTGCGTGTGAGGCAGAGCTGAACCACAGTGGATGTGAATCTTTGTCATTAAATTTAACATCTGGTACATCGCTCAGATTTGGTGTTAAAAAGGGTGAATAACGTCGACTAAATCAGCAGGCTTGGTCCCCAAGTGTGTCAGCCAAACAGCCTGTCACAAAACCCTATTTGTTCCATCAATGACTCGAGCTTGCCCACTTGTCTGGTTGTGCTGCACTTGTAATGCTCACCAATTCCATCTGTCTCCAGCTTCAGATAACGAGTGGGGGTTCTGTCATGTTTACACAATGAAACAGGAGGAGAGGGAGCAGAGGAGGAGGAGGAGGAGGAGGAGGAGCAGTGAGTTGTGATGACACCAAGTTAGCATCCTCGGCTTTTGTTTGTCACTTGGTAGTAAGTTGTTTTTTTAAATGATCCGAACATGTTTTGGATCACATGAGCATCACATCCATTTAATTTCTATGATGACTGCATTTTAATATGAACTAATAACTCCAGACATGTGAAACCATGAACACAAAACAGAGAAACCATGCTATACTGCTGTTAAATCTATGCATATGAAGTGCACATTGTCCGCATTTGATTGTGGATCACACGGACCACATGGCCGCAAGTGCATTACAGATTATATGGGCCAGAAAGTACGCTGTTGAATGTTTTGACTGATATTTTATGTAGGAATTTTACAAAAACATTATTCCCATAATATTCCTATTATTTATGAAATACATAGTTTGGCGTGAAAGTGTATTGTTGACCTTGGAAACAGTAGTTTGACAAATAATGAAGGCTGTGCGATTAATTGAAATGTAATCGTAATTATGATTTTGGCTTCCAATGATCACAAAAACTGAATAATCCAGAAAAGCAAATATTTAGGTCATCATGCAAATTTCATTTTTACTGTTGATTTTTTAAAAACTTTTTCCACTGTTAATAATAATTATTATTATTGCAACATCTTCCCAGAAGTCGATGAGTAATCATGTTTAATTATCGTGATTTCAATATTGACTGAAATAATTGTGATTACATTTTTTTCTATAATCAAGCAACACAAGGTCCGCTTAATAGCTTTTTTCCCCCCAGAGCTTTCAACTACAGCTCATGGTCTTTTTTCAGTTGTCATGGAGATATCACAGTAAGTTGTCATCACATGACTAGAGTGTGGAACTTCAGAACTACAAAGTAGTAATTGTTTTGGTGGGTTTTGGAAAACAAATCCATAATTTAAATACATTAAAAAAAAATGTGTGAATAAAAGGCTGTCCACACCAAGAACATTAACTATGACGATACATATAACAAAGATGTGAGCATACACACTGATGAAAACATTGATTAAAACGCTGGCATCAAGCATAGGCTGGGTGCCCCAACTGATGATACATATTACTATAAAGCAGCAGAAATCGCAACCTAAGATTAGGAACGACCCCAGTAATATCCTTCATATTCTTGAATTCTAATACATTTAATGAACCTAAAAATATAAGGTTATTGTGTACCGGCAGTCCATAGGGACCTCCGTATCAGAACCTGGGATGAGAGCAGACCGGTATCAGATATGTCAAGAGCACCGGAACAAAACCACTGACACATTGCAGACAAAACAACAACATCCAAAACAATTTGTATTTTTAAGCATTCATTTTTTGAAACTATTTCTCATGTCACACAAAGATTGCCGAAATGCACTGACTCTACTATGGTTAATTCATACACAAGGTAACCATTTTATTTTCTGTTTGTGCAAAAGACAAGAAGGAAAATCAAATGCTTCATAAATGTAATCTCTAGCCAATGTCATCTGCTGTGCCATGTTAAAAATTCTGATGTAATTTGATTAGCTGTCAAGTGATCCTTAGAATATCGCCACTGTTGTCGTTATAGTGTGGACATTCCCTTGAGTGAGAATGATTTTTAAATCTTTGTTTTTAAATTGATCATATTAGTTATATTTGGTGTCGATAGCGCTCTATTGTTTCAATAGTTTGTGTGAGAAAATCTTTTCAATCATGTGTGAATTACATTGGTCCATTTGTGTGGTTTCACAGTAAATTGTGGTTAGCCATTACGCGTGTATATTGTAGCTTGTACAGCAAACCACTCTGTTATGATTCACTACTGCGAACAGCACACTGTTGTTCTCCCGGACCGTTTTAATGTATTATTCAGTTTGTCTCTACTTCAAGTGTTGGAGCTAATTATTTTGAGGCTCTGCAGTAAGTTGTGTAAGATACATGTAGAAGGGCAGGAGATGAGTTGACTTTGAGACACTTGTTTGTCCAACCTCAATCAGGTGTCTCGATATGTCGGCTGCAAGGTCTCTTTAATAACATTCAGCCATCTGCCCGGATGCCTAGAACTGTTTTGCTTTTTCCCTTTGAGGCACCAGCAACCCTTGGTGGGATGTGAACCAGCACTAATAATCAGTTGATGAATTGTTCAGGTGTAGCTCATGTTACAAAGACAAAGATGCTGGCACCACTATGATTAAAACAGGCTGGTTACTTTTCATTTCAAAACAGCCAGGTTGTGACAGTCTTGCACAGGAGATTGATATACACCAGGCTTTTAGTCTATAATTAGAGATGAAAATATAAGAACCCTCAAGCATTTACATTTTTTACTACTACGTTAATTAAATTTATTAATACAATAGGTACCCTTTGAAAGCAGTCACTTGTTTAATAAAGCTTAACGCAGTCGCTGTTAGTATTATAGTGCAATTACTATCATATATATCTTCCTCAATACCAGACAAGCGGCAGAACTACTGTATGTCAATGACACTGTTAAAACCCTTTTACCAAATTTCAGTTCCACAAATTGTCTTGATTCGGGTTAGCGAACCCAAAAACAAAATGGGGAATAGTATTTACTTTCCTCATTAATGACCGCCATAAAGCACCATACAGTATTTCAAGTGGTAGCGTGGAGAGCCTTATTGTGCTGCCATTGTCACGTCTAACCGAAGTGAAGAAGATGACAGGAGAACACTGATTGTCATTCAGTTTCTATGCTCTAAGAGCATAATGACCACATACTCTGCAGGACCTGCTGCACCGTGTCAAGCTAATTAGCCAGCGAGACTATGAGCAAATTATAATGACACTGTGTTAGTGCTGTGCTAATGTGCTAGTGATGCACACAGGTGTTTCTCTCTTTCTCTCTCCTCTCATTTTTGTCTATCTCTTGTGCCTTAACAATGGCGTGTCCAAGACCAATTAAAAATAGAGAGCTCTCTGTACACTCAAGGCCTGTCACTGCAACTCTGTAAAGGCCAGGGCTTGCCTATTGTCTAAGGTATTCAGAGGAACAGATTTATTATTATTCCAAAGTAGGCCAACTTCACCTTCCATTACAATTATGGCTAAACATGGAGAACATGGAGACTGGTATAAAAAATTAATTAGAAAAAGATGAATGTTCCTGCTGCAGATGCTATATACATTCAAGTTGTTCTTCGTGTTCTTCCGAAATGAAGGTCAAACCACGGAAAAAGCCAATGTGTGACTTTTAATAGCCTATACCAGAATATTTCAGACATTATTAATTAATAATTAATGGTTGTACCCATGAAATAATAGGCCATACATGAAAAGGTGTCACAAAAATGGTTTCCATTTGGTTGCGGCCCCAACAATCTCTTAGACCGAGTTCAGTGAAGATTTGCCATTCTTTAAACTCTGCAATAGAAATGGTCTTCCAGTGCCAACATTTGTATTTTTGGTTATTGTGATGAAGATTCCTGGAGTATCTTCAATTGCTTCATGTCTCTCAAATCTGTAGAACCTAAACTAAATGGTTTTAAACGTCAAACCATAACAATTAACAAAACTAATGAAATTGTGTCATAACAAAACACAAACATGTGTTTTCCTCAAATTTTACTTTAATGTGAAATGTCAAAACATTAATAAAATATTTCGTAACCCACCATAAGTTATTTGAACTAAGTACATTTTTTTATTTTTGAGATATGCAAAATAAATTAATAAAAATAAAAGAAATTATAAATTATGAGCAGAGTTTAAATGCGTTTTGATAGTTTCATCTGCAATAGAAATGGTCTGCCCGCGGTTGATGACATCATATGCTGCAAAAAGAATGAATTCTCTAGATATTATGTTTCTTTTTATATAGGATCACATCTAATAATCTCCCCCAGCCATTGCGGGCAATACTCGGGCACCACCACCACCTGAGGGTGTGGAGAAAGACTTTTGTAGTTTGCTCCATATCTCTGCTACTTTATCAGCTACTAGCATAACACACCGAATCTTTGACTTGCATTGTGGGTAATGCAAAATACCAGGTTTTGACAAGAAATAAAAATGATTGGACCTACATGTCTGGTTCTGCTGCATCTGTTTTTGTACTACTATTTTTTAAACTGTCCTTTCTGAGTGATCATTTTACATATCCACAACTTCCCTATATGGTCCTTACAAAAAATTATGTGATATTTTCTCTAAAAGCAAAAGTAAGAAACTACTACAATAACTATTTTAAACAAGTATAAAGCCCCAAATGTTCAGGTTTGGATGGACATTGAGCAATCAAAATACCAGCCTTAGTGGTTTAATGGTATGGCGAGCCATACAGAAACAGTGGCTTGAATTACACACCAATCCTAAAGATGATTAAAAAGAGGAATACAAAATAACATTATTTGGAAATAGATCTTAATACCTTAAATAAATAAAAAAATTGGACAAATCCAACCTTTTAAGGACACCAATTTTCTTTGTGAATAATGTATTGTAAATAAATAAATGTTCTTCCTTAAAATACAGGTAAGTATAAACACCCCTATGTTAAATTCCCATAGAGGCAGGCAGATTTTTATTTTTAAAGGCCAGTTATTTCATGGACCAGGATACTGTGCATCCTAATAAAGTTCCCTTGGCCTTTTGAATTAAAAAAACCCCCAAATCATCACATTCCCTTCACCATACCTAGAGATTGGCATGGTTTTATTTCAGTTAGCTTAATAGCTGGTTTGATTTGCATATGGAAAGTTCCCCATGTCTATCTCCATGTATGGCGAAGGGTATGTGATGATGTGGGGCTATTTTAATTCCAAAGACCAAGGGAACTTTATCAAGATGCATTGTATCCTGGTCCATGAAATAACTGGCCTTTAAAAATAAAAATGTGCCTGGCTCTAAGGGAATTTAACATAGGGGTGTGTATACTTATGCCCACTGTATTTTAAGGAAGAACATTTACTTATTTACAATACATTATTCATTCACAAAGAAAATTGGTGTCCTTAAAAGGCTGGATATATATATATATATATATATATATATAGATATATATATATATATATATCCTTATAAGGTATTAAGATCAATTTCCAAAAGGAGGTTTTATTCCTGTTTTTAATCAACTTTAGCATGGGTGTGTAAACTTATGCAAGCCACTGTAAACTCCAGAGGAAGGCTTCCATCAGTTTAATCCTTTCACCTGTCCGCTCACTCAGACTTGTGTCAGTCCTGGTGACAAACTGGTCACCACTAAATACTTTAACTTGATGGTTTTCTAGCACGTAATCATTCAACAACTGGTATTTATATCGAAGCAATGAGTCTTTTTTTCTAAAAAAGATAAACAGTGTGTATTCCTGCTTTGTAAAACAATCAAACTCAATTTTGAAATTACAGCTTTTTAACATTGTGAAAACACTACATTGTACATTTTCTCATTTGCTGCAATAAAGTCTCTTATGAGAGGGGCAATCCAGTTAATTTCTTCTGTGGGGAACTAAATTGTCTGATTATTCTGACACCACATGACTGCAGCACAAATGCCCTCTACTAATGTTAACATAAACTTAGGGCTCAGTCAAAAATGCGCAACATTAAAATCAGCAATTATCCGCTTCCCGTTCACTTTCATGCTATGCTAGCGAAGGGGCAAATTAAACATTTGCTTCAAGTGGTGAAATGAATCCGTGTGGAGTTCAACTTTGGTGAACATTGTCCAGCAAAGTTTGCAGCTGTGTGGTAGACCGGCTATCCCAGGCTATCTGAGAAAGCTGACAGAGAGAGATATTGATTGTTGCTGTGTCTAACCAGCTGGTAACGCATTGGCAGGCGATGATCACTCGCTTGCATTCACATATGTGTGATTATGCCCTTAATGGGTTCTTCCTTTGCCCATGCTACACCCTGTCAACAAGTCTCATAAAAATTGCCAGTAGTTCTTCTGTAATCCTGCAGACAGAGCCAAAACTTGACTTTCTTGGTGAAGGTAAATATGACCTTCATTAAAGACACATGATTGTACAAATGTACCAAATAAAATGCACTGCACAGTAGAGGGCTGGTTACAGGAGTGGAATAATTAATGATGGAGCAAAATACCCCAAGCTGGTTAAGTGGCTAAAATTTGTACTTTTCTTTAATTTTTTTTACTTTTTCTTAAAAAGGTAAGGAAGTCTTCTTAATGGGAATATAATCTGATATAATTTAGTCTACACAAATAGGGTACTGTCTAATCCTTATCAAAGTCTATAGGCTGAAGGCTTTAGATTAATTATCAGTTGAGTGATGGTCTCAGCAGAAGATATAATTTGCAATAATGACTAGTGCTCATTATTTCTCCTTCAGGTCCTGAACTCTGTGAAAATCATTATGTGGGGGAAATCAGAATGAAGGGGAGCTCTTTAAACCCAAACCCTCCAGGTCTCATTTGCTAATAAAATTCACAGAGGTCACAACCGCAGAAAAGCACGGCTGCCGCTTGGAAATGTCAATGAAGACAGGGCTATTCTCACTGTCTGCCACCAATCAAAATGGTGTTAATGTGAACAGCCGCGGCCTCCACTCAATTTCCCAGAACTTTCCCTGTGTCCTTTGAAACATGAAAGGGGCCTGATAAAGTATCACTGAATTGGGCTCACCATATAAAAAGGACCTGCCAGGGTTCTTTGACGGTGTCAAGCAGATTCACCCAAAACCATCCATCATGCGGAACACATTTCAGCCCTGTCATTTTAGTCAGGTGGAACAACTGACCCTTATTATGTTCTACGACAGCATCCTTTATTGCTGTGTGTCAATCAACAGCAATTCTTAATGGCTTAATATGTTATCTTAATATGCAGTTTGCACTATTGGCACTCCAATGCAATAATTGGGTCATATAATGGCCCATTTGCCGGATACAAACCCATTACACAACAGAACGTGTTCATGTGAGTCACCTAGCTGCATCATTAGCCTTAATTGTACATACCATGCAAACTAATGGAAAAGATACAGTATGCAAATACAGTATGTCTATTATGGCAGTACAGTATGCGGTCATAATTCTTTTTATAGTAATGGGTGCAATTCTGTTTTCTAAGACCAAGGTACACTTCTTAACTCCACAAACATGTTAAATTGAAAATTTCAGTCTGTCATCCCCAGAAATAAATTCATGAATTGCTAAAACGCCGTAATTTGCTGTTCTGTTTCGTCTCCTAATCATATAATGGGGTTTCTCCTTAACCTCACAACCTTGCCAATACTGTGCAAGGTGTGATTTTCACACAAAGTTGTGAATGGCTCCAAAGCAATTAGCTTATTTTCAGAAGACAGGGGCCCTCGCTCCTCCAAAGCAAATCCCATCTTTTGCTGATGTGATTTAAATTCTGATTAAATTTCTGATGTCCTTCAGTCAGTGGGTGTTCTCTCCTCTCATATTTTAAGTGGCTATCCTTCTCCTCTTTCATTTAAACAGCGCATACAACACTAGTTGTCCAGGTAAGACAGAGGGGCTTTGTTCACCTCCTGATTGAAATGGTCAAAAAGTCAAAAACAGTTTGCCTTTTAAAATGATCAGTCTTATCCACATGCAGCAGCCACCCTGTAAGAAAGGCAGCCTGTTGGGTTCAAGAGTGAGCGGAATTTGCATAAAAGAACCAGAAAGACCAGGCCCCTATGATGACAGTTACCCGATGCAGAGCCTCATTCTGCCAATCCTTCACCATTGTTTAGGTGTCATTATCGACCAAGGACGTGCTATCAAAACAAAGACCCTGTGCAACAGTAAAACAAAAACATTCAATTTCTCACCCACAACATATTTAGAGCAGGCAATAAGAATACAACAATAAGTCATTTAGCTGGAGCTGCTTTTGCTATTGTGCGAGCATAATACAAAAACCCTAATTAATCTCAGTTAGGAGACTTTTTTGCTCCTCCTCCTCCTCCTCTTGCCATTATTCCTCAGAACGAGTCCCAGGAGAGTCAGGGAGCAGCAGCCTAGTGCTGGCAACATTCATGACACCATCAGAGAGGAAGCATCCTCTGCACCAGCTGGGGCTCACTATAAACAGCTTCCTTTTAATGGCATCTGGACACCCTGCGCAACATTGCAAACTTCCTTTCCAAGTCAGCATCATCCCTTCTTCTGAGAATAGTGCCCCACATTGGGGGGACGTGTGAGAGAGAGTTAGGTTGTAAACTCAAAAATCTGTCTTTTTGATACATATGTCTTTGATTCGAGTGTGGTAATTTTCTCTTCAAATAATATGCAATCCAAGCCAATGTCGGACTCTGACAGAAGTGCATCCAGCTCCATTCTCCAAGGCTGAATGAGAGTCGTCTTGGCACAAATGGTTTTATTATCATTGTCCAGCACCGATGAGGCTTGTTGGTAACAACAAGACTGACAGTGACAGTTTGCCAGGGGTTTCTCCAGTTGGCTTGGGAGAGGGAACTCACTGGGGAGCGCCCAAGCATACATGCAGAGCCTCAAAACTGGGCTGAGCCACCCTAAAGGAACCGAAGCATGCAATCAGGGCTGTGTGGAGGAATAAACAAGACTACTCTCCGTCCAGACGTAGCAATTAGGCAGGGAAAGGATTGTCGTAAACAACCAAGAGTTTCAGGCACTGCTGGTCTCTTTTTTGTGGGACCAGAGGGCTTGTTTTCCTTGTCCTGTTTCATTTCGCTTTTCCATTTGGGTACTCTTAATTTACATGTTGGGATGGAATCCAGTTTGGTCTTCGTTTGCCATATTAGCTTTGCATGAAGGAAAGTCCTCAGTGGACTACATCAAATTCTGCCCAAGGCTTCTCATGAGTGTGTTCTCTAGTACAACAATGACACAGGACCTTAATTCAGCAGGTTCCTATTGATTTCAGAAGCCTTTGAAAGATGTTTTTGCAGACAGAAAATAGAGTGCACTTTCAAGTCTGAATGTTTAAAAAAAAATAATACATCATATTAATACATAATAAATTTGTCTTTTAAGAACTCTGGTCTAGTCTAATTTGGCATAGTGAAAACTTTTTTCTCTTGGCGCTTGAGTGATGGTTACAGATCTGATTACAAATACTTTTCACTTTAAAGCCAACAAACAACATTGTTGAATAATTCTACAAAACTCTTCATTACATTTAAAGACATCTTGTTTTATATTCAGTGCCAATTCTGGCTTTCTACAATCTCTGTGCATGGCACCTTTGATATGGTTATGGTTGAATAAGATTGTAGCCATGGCAATAAACTACGGTTGAGGTATGATTTCAGACAACTACAGCACTTGGTTAAGGTGAGGGAAAGATTGTGGTTGAGGTTAAAGTGATGGTTCGGAGTAATTTCACTCTAGGGTCCTTAGCACCACGATCTCAAGCCAAACAACCCCCAGAAGCTTTTTTCACCGAGTTAGAAAATGATACCAAACTTCTACAGTAGTACATATGTTATGGTTATGTACTCATAAAACAATGTTTCGGGAAGTTTGTAAGAACACTAAGAGTTTATTTAAATAATTTGCCTGTTGGCTTCTGCTCTCTGCTGCTACTGTTACTAGGCTTGCATGATTAATCGTTATAAAATTGCGATCTCGTTTCACCCTGTTCCCAATTACATATTTAAATAACTTTGATTTGGAACAAAAAAAAGTTTTTAACGACCGATTCCGATTTAATTTTATGAGCCGACTGCATCACAAAACGCTACTACTTTCTTCTGTGAGTTTAAAAATAGTTTTTAGTGCTCCCAAGCGACGTCACCGAAAAGTGATACAAACCTATTAATTAGTTTAATGATTAAATAAGGTAGCGTCTTCAAACTTATAACTTGTCTCCTGCTAGTTGTACTACAGCACTTTTCAAAAATAAGTCAATTTATAAATATGTTTGTTGTATCTCTTTTCCGTGTTGTAATTTGTTGTAGAAATTGTAGATTTGTAATAAAGCCCTCGTCTTACTGCCAGTAACAACCAACAGAGAGCAGACGTCTGTAGGCAAGTGTTCTTTTTAATAAATACTGGTGTACTAACAAACGTTCCAATCCATCGTTTTATGAGTGCATAATATAACCTATTTGTACTACTGTAGAAGTTTGGTATAATTTCAGGCATTATTAGTGGGGTAATTTATGAGATACACTGGTGGTTCCATTAGCGCCTGAACTCAGCTAATCAGCTGATAACGCTAACTTGCCCATTGTTTGACCCTGGTGAAAAAAAGCTTCTGGGAGGTCGTTTTGCTCTAGATTGGGGTGCAAAGGACCCTAGGGTGAAATTACTCCGAACCATCACTTTAATAATTGCAGGTCTGTGACAGAACACCAAGGCCGAAAAAGTCCCTTACACCACCCTGATCTCTACATCCGTACTTTCACCTCACTACATTAAGGGGGAACTACTTCCACTAGACTGAACATTGGCACTGAATGAAAATCGTAAGGTGCAGAATTGTCCAAAATGCCAAGGGATTACTGGTATATGAGTCTACATGAAAGCTAGATGTTTAAACCCGTGGAGATATTTGATTTGCTTTGAAAACTCAGCCAAAATGGAAACATAATTTAAATAATAAATTCACAATGACATTAAGAACACTCCTATTTGGACAGATACTGTCTACAACCAATTTCAAAAGTGTTTGAGCTAGTGATGCCTTCTGTTCAGAACAATCTGTTCTGTGAGTATGATAATGTCCTTAAGTACAGGTTGACAGTGAGACAGCAATCAGAGGTGAGATAGCTTTTCCACCAGTGTGGCTTTCACCTAAATGCATTTCTACCCATCAATCCCCTCTCCAGCAGCTCTAAAACAATTTCAGCCGTCAAGTACACTACATTTCACATCGCTTTCAATGCGGTCAAAGAGGAGAGATTACAATTTGCCACGGCAGGTTGAGTGCTCACACTGAGAAATGGAGAAAGAGCTGCAACCTGTTAATTACTCACAATTCAAGATGCACAGGTAGAAAACCAGCCTGTCTGAAGAGTACTCAGACTGGGAAGCACAATCAGGGACACCACTTAACCAGACATAGGATTTTAATCAGATATGTTAAATTTAGACTGTGCGCAAGGTGTTAATTTGTAGGTCAAGGCTTTTCCAGATTTCGCTGTAACCTTTGCCCAGTCTCCATGTGTCCACACATTAATCAATTGCAATAGAAAAAAAGGCAGACACTTCCCCTGCCATGGAAAGTAATTTCTCTGGGGCGGTTCAACACACTTCATTCTGATGTACACACAAACAGGTCTGAGGACTGGCTGCTTAAAATTAGTGAGGGCCTGCTAATTAATTCCCTCTCTGTCACTGGGGGGGCCCAGTGCAATCTATCTGGGATGCAGCCTTTGTGAGATTAGGCGTCAGATAGGAAAGGAAAACAATATCCATTAGTTTGCAACACTACCTTTGTTATAACACCAAAAAACACATTCCATTAGTATGATTCCTTAGGTGCCTTCTGCTCGGTGGCGGGTGATATCTCTGCATTTCAAATCAAATGAGAAGCGATCAATGGAACATTAAAGAGACAAATTGTGTGCGACAGACAGAAAATGCTGGGAAAGCATTTTAATGAATTAGAAAGTGTGGCTGATGAAAATACTTCTGTAATTAAAATGTATCTGGGTATTTGGATATCAAATGTGTAACCAAACCAAAAATGCCTGCGTAGTGTTGTAGTTACTCTGGTGGGAAGAATTTGCATGATCTCAAATAGATAATACTAAAGAATAAACTAGTACTGGAACTTTAGAGAGGGATGTATTGTAGTCTTGTTGTTTTTTTAAAGTTTATGCTTAGAAGACCAAATATTGGTCTCCAAATAAGTTGATATATGCGGTATATAATATTTATTAGTCACAAAATTAGGTTATTAACATGTATGCGTATAGTATATTCTCAAAAGTAGCATGCAAACTCCTAAATCATCAGACTGAATCAGCTGTTTGGAGACAAATTTGACTTACGTGGAAAAAAAAAAACATGACTGATGAAGATTTGTGATGCAAATGCTCTGTCAAAAGTTTCATATTTGGATTATGTCTAATAGTTGTGAGTATTGCTTGCCCACTTGACCCAAGTATTATTACTTTGTTAAAAGGATACTCTAATTATAGCGAATGTCATGTAATAAAAGGGAGTAGTAGCATATTGTGTGTCTTTCTAAATGTGTTGTACAATGGGCTCAACATTTTTAAATCTGATGTGTTTTATCTTCAAATACCTTTTCAAACAAGTGTTTTCTTCCTATTTTAAAAATTATCTTCCTTACTGTAAAAAATAAGATTTGTCTCTGTGAAGAATACGGCTTCGGACACAAAACAGAGTGTGTGTCAAATGTGCAAACTACTGCAATGATATGGTGTTCACTGTACGGAGATGGAATCGTCATTTCTCCACTTCACGAGCCAGTGTCATCGTCCTTACCTGGGGGCATCCATGGATCTGATGAAGACTTCTCTCTGGTATTGGTCTGCTCCCAGTCAAGGTCATCGTCTCTGCCTTGGCTGTACCCACAGGCTGCCAGTGGCTTCTCAAAGTTACAATCACCTGTGATAACAGGAAGAAATATATATTGTTATAGTTTTTTTTTTTCATTAATTTGCTGTTCAAATGAATGAATATATAAAATTTTCTTTTTTTCCCACGGCAGTATTCATAATGCGATATTCCAGACAATGAAATGCATTTAAGTGAGACAGAGTGAAGGATTACTGTAGTAGGCGAGGGACAACATACATTACCATCATTAGCAACACGGCAGTCCAATTTCACAATGACAAGTATGAAGTGTTCAAACTCCATCATCGTTAGGCATTATGTTCCAAAACTGCAGCACCATCAGGGATACATTGATTTATTTTCCTTGCCGGCCACAGAAGTTTGCTGTTAGAGCCACTCTAATCCTTTTTACAAGCTGCTTGCAAAATGACAAGCAAGCAACCATTAGGGCCAGGCTTGGCGTGTGATCGATTAATACAAATACTCCTTTATTCCTCGCACCTTAAAGGCCACACAGAGAATGTAAGAGTTGAGCCCCCCCCCCCCTGCCCCAAAGTGCTTTTCAATCCACTCATAAATCTACAAAAAAGGCATGTCAGAACAATATGGGGCTGGAAAGGAGTAAAGAAATGTGAAACATGAAAGGTGCTTGTTTGTTAAAAAAAAAGAAACTTACACTGTGGGGGGGGGGGGGGGGGTTGTTTTCAGAGCAGGCAGGGGACTTAGAGAAGTATGGACATATTGATATTATGATGCATCAGATACATGGTTATATTGCTTCTTTGTTGATAACAGATGTATTGTTTATTATCCTGCTTCTTACCAGAATCCAAATGTTGAATGTGAAAATGTTTGCTTGCGCATTGCTAATAAGTTTCTAAATACAGATGACATACAAATTGTATTTGCCTCTGGGAATGTCCTTTGAGCCAGAATCCATGCCAGGCCAAATCCAATATCTCATCTCTTACAAGCTGCCTCTGACATTCTGCTGCATAAAGGCTACGAGCTGGGGTTTTTGTTTTCCCATTTATCTCTCTAGTGACATTTACAGTACATGTGCAAATGAGTGGCCAAACGAGGAGAACACAGGATAATTAATATCCAACTCCATAGGGCAGCTGCTAATGATATATTTCCTGCTTTGTCTGTTTTTTTGAGGGGGTGGACATGAAAAAAGGGAGTGAGTGCCAAAGTAGCACAGGTAAAAGGTTGAGGGATTGATGATAATAGAGATAAAAAGATAATTTGTTTATTAGTCCCCAATGGGGAAATTACTGCACTACACTCTGTGTACACACTTTTTGTTAGTACTCACACACAGGCCTGAAATACACACACATGCTCAGGACCAATACATGCACTATACATGGAGAGATGTCAGAGTGAGTGGGCTGCCAGCTGAACCAGCGCCCTGAGCGGTCGGGGGGGTACGGTGCCTTGCTCAAGAGCACCTGGCAGTGCCCAGGAGGTGAACTGGCATCTCTCCAGCCACCAATCCACGCTCCCAACTTTTTGGGTCCATACGGGGATTTGAACCAGTGACCCTCCGGTTCCCAACCCAACTCCCTATGGACTGAGCTACTGCCACCCCCATGAGTGCTCAACCAGAAATTTTCTCCTACAACCAACACATCACCAAAGCAACTTGTTAGGATGAGAATCTAGTCAACTGTGCCTGTTTGTTTGTTAGGTTTCCCGCTGTGTGAAACAGAAAGAAGCTAAGTGACAGTGAACAAAACCACCAAAAACAAAAGAGAGGGATATTATTTTCAAGAGATGGCACATTAAATCAGAATCAAAGATTTACTTGCGAGGAGTTTGATTTGGAGTATGTCTTCTCTGTCTAGTGGTCCAAAACTGTCTAATTTAGCTTAAACTGAATCCTCAAACCCAACAGTGAACTTTCTACTGGACTGCCTTAACCTGTGTGTGTGTGTGCGTGTTGCTATCAGATAGCTCGCTATAGTTAAAGACACATGTGAAGCTAATTAACAAACGTCTTTATAACAGTAGAAACAGCACAGGTGTGAGTAATTTAAACTAACAATGGCTACTTTAACAAGTCAAAATGTCTGCATTATGAGTACTCTGACTTAATTCTTGAGTGTATTTTGATGCTAACAGTTATTCTTTAAATTTTGAATGCAATGACCTTTACTCTTATCAGAGTAATTTTAAACTGTGGTATTACTACTTTTTTTATGTTTCCCTCCATATACATTACTTTTTTTTGCTGTGGGTTATTATCCTAAGCTCATTATCACTTCTAAACTGCTGTTTGCTGCAATTGTATAATTGAGTATGAGTTACTTCATTATTCTGTGGAGGCAATTAAGCGAAAGATCCCCCCATAGCAGCATAGTGCAACGCCTGTATAACCTGTAATGTTGATTAAATGTGAAGCTGCATTAACAGGTGGCCGCAAACCTATTCTCATTAACTTGAGAATCTGGGTGAGGAAATCTAAAGAAGAAGCCCTCATGAATCTCCATCAACATACCCTTAAGAGAGTTCAGTGGCCAACACTGGGGAACTTGTAGTTGTCCTCCACCTACATGCAGTGACAGTGTGAAACTGCAGGCAGTGCTGAAAAGGCGCATGTTCTTCATAAATAACAATGTTTTTGTTGCCAAGGAGAACATTAACATGAGTCTTTGGCTGCAGCGTCACAGGAACTGGCTCCGTTCCATCAATATTTTGATATAATAGTTCCCAGATCTTTGCCCCGTACCGCCCACCTTCCTTCTCACATGACAGAGCTCAAACAAACCCAAAGAAGTGGCTTTCATTGGGGTTTGATATTCAAATCAACGGCATTGGCGAGGAGCGAAATGTATTCTGAGTCAGTAGGTGATGGGAGTGGAGGGAGAATTTCTAACACTGAGGGCAAAAAAAAGCCTTCAAAAAGAATATGCGCTAAGCAGAGCCCAGTTCTTTTTAATTATTTTTTTAAATGTCAACTCAGACTTTAATAATAAATCAGGGAAATGAGTGGGTTGAGGTTTCAGTTCAAAACTTCATCCCCTTCAAAGACATTATTAACAGATCTGTTCTATTAATGATTCTCTTGTTGCTCAGTTATGCATACAGTAGGAGTTTAGCACAATATACTGCTTATATTACCAATATGATAATCCACTGCTCACCTTTAGTTCAACCAGCAGCTGTAATCTGACTTTTTTAGCAGTATATCATGCCAGAAGTTGTTACAATGACAACATACTTTACTTTAAGTAGAGTCATTATAAATCCAATCTTAAAAGAGAATGTAATGTAGTGATTATAAACCAAATTGTACTGTATATTCTCTTGGTAACAATGTTTCTTATTGATTCTTGATGGATCTGGTATTGGAAAACAGTGGGTGGAACAAACCCTTACCACTTTTTCATTGACAACACTGAAGTACAATCCACATTCATTGCTTTAGCTGAACTATTTGGACCATTAAGACAGGGTAACACAATTAATCAATTTGCATTGCTTTGATTGTGACATCTAGCTGGTATCATACTTCAGTATTGGGAAGTTCTCCAATAACGCATGCAACTTGTTATTGATCTGTTCTGAGGTACACATTAAAGCATCTTGTTCTACAGAAATCGCATGGCACCATAAGCCTTCCTAAATGTGTGACTTCACCATTGTGAGTGCCAAAAATCAAAAAGAAGATCTATCTCCGATCACATGTTGCATGCCATCAATGCAAACTGATGCTTCTGAGTCAAGCGATTGTACACATGCATGCAGATCAATCAATAGCATCATAATAGTGCTTCTCTCTGTGGGAGGTTTATATTGCTGCCAGTGTGTGGCACAACCCCCATATAATCAGCCTCGACAGCTGCTGAAATAGATATCCCAACGAGAGACTGCCAACTCTCTGAAGGAGATTTAACTTTCAATAAAAGCCTCTATGAGGTGTGGGTAGTCTGGGACTACGGATGAATGTGCTCCACCCTGTCAACATTCCCCTTTCAAGAGAAGCAGCCAGCTTGGAGCTAAAAAGGTGGCCCTAGATATGTCATGAAACAATTTATTCCTGAGCGAGAACACACAATAGTCTATATATTCTCACGCAGAGTGCATTTCAAAGAAATCTATCCATCTTTTCCTGAACTGAGCCAGAGGCCAAAATCAATACCTCAACCCCTCAATACTGGAGCCAATTTCTCCTAAAGATTTTCAAGTCAGACTTAAAAGGCCTTTTGTTATTGCACCTGTAACAAAAGTAAACTTTAAGCATTAAAAGCTGCGTGTGTGTCAAAGTTTGGTACTGTAGAGTGCTATTCACACACACAGTTCTCTCTCTCTCTGAATGCCAATGAATGAGTTTGGAAAGAGGTGGAAAATGTATTGACTAGAAAATAAATGTTTTAGGACATGTTCAGAGCAAGGTAATAATAGCTTACGATTTTAATTTGTTTTAATCACCATCTCCTTTCAGATTGATATTATAGCTAAAAAAAACATTTTATTTGTATTAGTTTTTTTTAAATGGGCAATATGCGTTTAGTTTTATGTAACATTATTTACTGCTTATTTTTGTTTTGGGTTACTATAATAACCCGGTTTCTGAGTAGAGCTCCTTGAGGTTGTAACTGACGTTGCTCTGTTCTGTCTGCAGTGCTTTTTTTGTTGTTGTTGCAAGATTACATTTATGTCTCTATGTATGATGAAGGTTATATGATGATGTGGGGCTATTTTAATTCCAAAGCCCGAGGGACCTTTATCAGGATGCATAGTATCCTGGATTCAAGAAATAACTGGCCTTTAATAATAAAACTTAGGGTAACATAGGGTGTGTATACCTATTTCCTGTGTATTTGAATTAAGAACATTTATTTATTTATGATAGATTATTCATTCACAAAGAAAACTGGTGTCCTTAAAGGTTTGATTTTTCCTAAACTTTGTCATATCTTGTTTATTTAATTCGTAAAAAATGTAAGTGCAAAAATTACAAATTTGGGTTTCCAGGGTTTTATATACCAGACTATTTCTTGGCCGGACACAGTTACTTCCCGGAGTCTTATTATCACCATGAGGTTGCCAGGCAACCCACAGAGACTACGAGAGTAGTCACTCACATACCTCTCAGCATGACAAATGAATAAGGGTATTACCAAAATGTTGAACCAATCCAGAGATTGTTTTTTCTGCGGATTTTACTTTTGTTTGACAGACAATGCAAAGACAGAAGACTGGAAAGTTTCCAGGCAGAACATCAACTTAGAACAGAACACGGTTGGCACCTGAAGCCACAAACGCACCTGTAGGCTACAATAATTACTAGATACTACATAATTATTGGTTATTTTCTACCCAGTAATTTTAAGACAGTTGCATAAGCTGTATTACAAAGCAAGAAAATGAACAACAGTACAATTAGTGTGGTGTGTGCTGTAGCTTGTATGCTATCAGATAGAATATCCTCCTAGTGAGGAAATCGAGCCCTTTTCCAGCCACTGCTTCAGTCCCAGTGGCAGATATCATTGCTGCAAGACCTCCTTAGCCCCTCTGCCAATTCGGCAATTACCAGCCTTCCAATCTGCTCTGCCCGGCTAGGAAATCGCAGGTCTGCTCTTTGCCCCAATCTGCCTCAATGTCTGCGCTTGTTTTAACAAACATCTTGTCTGCTGGAGTCCCTGCAGACTGAAACCACAAGGCAATCTTGGGTAATTTAAAACCAATGTCGACTATCTCCCTCCAACACCAGCAGTTTAGAGCTTCAGAATCCTGCAGCTAAGCCCCGTATGGACTGATAGGTCTTTTCACTCTGGCCCTATTTCACTTATCTATTGGCAGCTCCTGCCTAGTTCTATCTTTGAACTGAATTGCATGTATATATGCTATCTGTTTGGGGACTTTGAACTGAGGGAAGGGATTTAGACAATCAATCTCAATATCATTATCAATCACGTCTTGCTGTTCACCACATTGATTCGAGGGAAAAAAAAGAAGTTGGAGTGGAGATTTTCACTGATAATCTGCCTGGCTGAGCCCTGCACTTGTCAGAAATGTTTTGCAAAACAAAACAGACACATCACATCTCGTGTGAACAAAATCGGGGCAAAAAGGCAACATTGCATTTGTACGGTAAAATGGTGGAATATTTTTGATGTATGAAGCTATGAAGATTTTGATTTGAAAAATATTGTGCTCAAATTGATTTATTTTTGATAAAAAACCCTCTGGCGCTATGTGCAACTCAAAACCATCTCGTTATAGAAACCTCTTTGCCTTTCTAGGGCTTTTTTTATGTCATGTTGACCAAGTATCAACTTGACGAATGTGCTTTACATCAGGAGTACGACATGTTTCCTGATCAAATCCACCCTTGTGCATGGTTAGATGTACATCGAAGATGACAGGCAGACTTCTCCTTAGATATGCTAAATTTTGACAGATGAATTTCAAGCTGTGTGTGCCAGCGTAGGGCTTGACGTTCTCTTACACTGTGCCTGTCAAGAACTTTCAGTAAATGACTACAAATCCATCCCCTTTCTGTATCACCTGCCAGCCACCAATTAAGATAAATATGGAATCTAACTCAGAGACATGGAAGATCCTTGTCATTTTTCTCTAAGCAATAAAAAGGAGGACTTTAGGTCTGGCGGCATAGAAATAACCTGTGGTGATAACACCAAACATTATGCTAATGTTTCTCTTAGCAGAGGTCCATTCAAATCCCAGATTGCCAAAACTGTTCAGGGATGGTACAGTAAGGCCAAATAATGTAGTCAGAGGTTCATTTACAATAAAAAGCAGTAGAGAACAAAATGTTGAAAATCAGATTAAACCCATTTCTGAAGACTGAGGAAAACCACCGGCTGTGCTCAGTGTTTAGATTGAAGCTCAGGCGTTTTCTGACTCTGACTTGACAGCAACAAGGCTGGTTAACAATGGCTTCTTCTCCTTTTGTTCCCAGCATCCTCATTCTGGTCTCTATCCACAAAGAGTGATGCTGCCTGTCTGTCTCAGTGCCTCTACCCTCCAGAGAGAGAGAGAGAAAATATGGCTGTTTCCTATTCAGTCTAATGCCTGTTGATACACTGAATGTCGGAGGGAAATAGGCTTGTTTAACATGCCCCGAAAAATGATTTGGTGACTGAGCATGAAAGGCGCTTTATTATGATCACGGTTTATTTGTTGCACAAGTTTTTTTAAATAAAAATGCAGGAGAAGATGTATTTTGATCAGGGAGATGAGGAAAAGTGGAGAAAAATGCTTAGAGTTTGCTTCTCTAAATCAAAAAACAAAACATCCCGCTGTGTCTGAATGGCTTGCTTTTGTTGATGTGCATCCTGTGCTGCAGAATCAACTCGTGAAGATGGTTTAAAGTGGAATTAACCCTCTGCATTGATTCAAAACACAGTCTTAGCTCAATACTAAAAGTCTGGAAATTAAGACTTCCTCCAGCATGGTTTCCCATTTGATCCAGGTATGATGGGCCTCTGGCCCGAGCTTCTATCAATGAAAGACAGTATAAGAGAGAAGAAAACTCCCTGGGTTTTTGATGGAAAATAGATCCACACTTGGATAGGGAGCCTTCAGCAAGAGAAAAGAAATGAGAACCCAGTTTGTACTCAATGCTAAAACCCCACTGGCTCACTACAATAGGAAAACAGCATCCCCATCCTACAGTGGATGACCCTTCAGACTGAACCCCTTCAATCCTACCAAAAACCTGCTAAGTCAGCAAACCTTTGAATTCTGCCTCAGTTTAACAACGAAGGGATGAAATGCCAATGTCAGTATCAGTAGCTTTACCCCCCCTTCTGAGTTTCCCAGAGTCTAATTTGTCAAACATGCAAGTAACAATGCCAGAAATGAGCCCAAAGGGAGGTTTCCCCCAGAGGAGAGAATGATTATGTTTGATCATAGAATAAACAAGAACATTACCATGCTTTGTTGGTTTTCCAGAACTGAAACAAATGCTTGTTTTTATGTGTGGAGGAGGGAATAATTCAAGGTTGAATGTCGAAAGAATTAGGAAATCACTAAACCTAATTAGAAAATGTTAAAGAATGGAAGAAAGGCTGAATCAATCTCTCTTAAGGAGAGAAAATCTAGGCCAGGAGGAAAAGCTTGCACGTTCAGGAAGAATTATCAGCTCGATGAAATATCATTACTTTGCTTTTGTGTCATGACATATCGTCAATCACATATGCAGTGCGTTTAATTTCCCACCACACACAGCCTGGACGAGCTTGGAAAGTCTGACCAACACTTGTGCAGATGGTGCCTAGGTGGAAGGTGGATCCCAGCACTGAACCTTGAATTGACAGGTGTGGCTGAAGACATTTCAATCCTAGTGGATTTAAGTGCTGTCTTAGGGTCTTCAACTGCACACTTCAAACACATTCAGACCCTTTGTTTCTCTGCTGAAGCCCAATAAATCAGCTAGCTGAAAGAAAAACCCCGTGGCCAGGCTTAATCCTCCTGGGTCGGGGGGAGACAACATAGAAGGCATGAAGCATACGAGCCACTCTTTCCAAATTTACTGCGTGGGCCGAGCTCTTGTTGTGCTTGGCAGCAGGAGCGTCTGCAGACTGGTCAGTGTGAATCTCAAAACAAGTGGGAGAAATCTCTGCGTCTTAATGTGATTAACTACAGCCCCAGTCCTTACAGCCATGACCTTTTAAGACAATGTAGATAATAATACTAATAAAGATCACCAACAGCATTGTCCATGACATTTCTCCTGTTAAAAGCGTCTAACAATATCACCCACATGATTTGGTCTCTGTGGCCTAACGCCATTTATGCAACTAGCATTATAGTCCATTTCCATGATGTCAAAATTCTGCCCAGAATCACTGCTGATTGGCCATCAGTCTGTTTCTAATTAGGGATGCACCGATCCAATTGGTACTACAATCGGACAAGCCAAAAGCTATAATTAAATTAAGTCATCTATGCTGCACTTTATCCCTGCCACGTGCCATTGTTTTGTCACTATTATATATTTGGGTTTGTCCATACAAGGATGTAATTCCACTGGGGACTTTCCAAAATCTTATTTTTGTCCCTGTCACCTTTGTTGTTTCAGGATGGATTTTTTATTGAAGTCACTCTAAACAAGTCCTGCGGCCAAAGGCCATATAAGAGAAGGTCTGAGTTGCAAAAAATGTTGATGTTTCATATGGAACAAACAGATATGGGAGTGGTATTCTCCCATATCTGTTCGTTCCATATGAGGCTGGAGCTACCAGCCGGTTAGTTTAGATTAGATTAGATGAGATGAGATTCAACTTTATTGTCATTACACAAGTACAAGGCAACGAAATGCAGTTTAGGTTTTACCAGAAGTGCAATAGCAGTAAGAGCAGGATATACAAAGGTTCAATAAGTGCAGGACATGGATAAGTACTGAAACTTAGCATAAAATACATATAACCTTTCAAGTAGCTTAAATCGGATATAAAAAAAAAGAAATCTGGTCCTTAAGACTCAGTGCAGTTAACCCATTTTTTATATGATAATGCATGTACCGGTCACCTCTATGTAGATGTAGAGTGACAGAATAACGTGGGACAAATTAGACTTTTCAGCTGGGTTTGTTATATATTCAGACAGTGAAGTGGTATGAATAAGTTAAGGAAACAAAGGAATTCCCTGAATCTCATTAATTTTATTAATTTTTAAATCCAATTATTTTATGGCTGCTTGTGACCTATTTTTGGATTTAAGTGTCCTATCAAATCCTAATACATTACAGAGAGGAGAGAACCCTTTTAGATGGTTGTCAAGCTCCTGCAAGGTTCTCTTTTGGGGGACTTTGGTCCTCCAATCTCGGCTGCCTTCCAGGAGAATATTACCATCTAGCTACTGTACCATCCAGGTGATTGATCGCAGGTATTAGTCGAGAGCACACAAACTTCTGAGGCACAGCACCTCTCTGATCCCTCATTGCACTGCAGGTTTTTTCATTAACACTGGGACAAACGTCCGTATAAAGCCATAATGCAAGCACATTCTAGCAGGACCGAAAAAGGCCAACGTAAACGTCAGCTTAGAGCTGAAGTTTAGCCTATGAATTAATTAATTTATTAACAAAAAGTTATTACAATTTCTAAATTATTACTATCATTTACTTTTTTTGATAATTCATTTTCAAGAAAATATTCTCTGGTTCCAGTGTCTCAAATACGAGTATATCCTGCTTTCTCTAATTTATAGCATGTCTTAGATCGGGAAAAAAACACGTTTGATGACATCACCACTGGCTTAGGAACATTCATTTTTTCATGGTCTTTTCTGATGTTTTATAGACCAAAAAAATAATTATTTTATGATAACACAATGATTGATTGAGAACATATTTGGCAGATTGTTTGATGATAAAAACAATTGTTAGTAGCAGGCCTATTTAGTACAGCACCAAACACCTGTACATCTATAAAACCTTACACAAATACACTTACCTTCATCATCAACTTAGAACACAGGACTTAAATGTATATCTACTTATAACCACAAGAATAAGTAACAAAACTAGTAAAATGAAATTGAATAAAATGTAAACGGTAGTCTACTTAACTAGGTTAGATTAGTCTGATTTACTATAGGAATACTGGTCCAAGTAGGGATGTCTTTTGTTTTGTGTGTCAAGTGTGATGTTGTGATTACTATATTCACAAAAGCCCTAGCCCATAGAAACACTTAAAAGGTCAGCATTTAAGAATTGAAAAGTATAAAAAGGAACATACTGTACACAGCCTAAAATAACCTAATGACATGTGCTGAAGTGCTAATTCACTGAGCAATTTGAAAACCAAGATACGAAGCTTTACCTATTTATTAAAAGTAACACTCAAGCAACAAAGGGAGTAAAATATATATAATTACATATAATGTTTGCTTTCTTCTTCTGGGCTTGGTCAGTGCACAAACTGCTGCATTCTCAATAATCTGCCATTTATCTAAAGCTTTCACTAGTAGATCAGGATAAAGAACTTTAGCAAGTCTGTAAGTGATAAAATCAGTATCTGCTTTGCAAGTGTAACTCAATAGATGCATTTCTGTGACATTTATAGACTTAATTTAATGTGGCATTACAAACAATCTTTGGCCCTGTGAATACACACACACACACACACACACACACACACACACACACACACACACACACACACACACACACACACACACACACACACACACACACACACACACACACACACACACACACACACACACACACACACACACACACACACACACACACACACACACACACACACACACACACACACACACACACACACACACACACACACACACACACTGTAAGACTCAGAATCCATAATTACATACTGTTGTATATGCAGCCAGCTTTAATACGTTTCCACAGTCAAAGCTGCCCTAAATTAAAGTAGCTACATAAAAGATGTTACTCATCATCAGTGACTTTATATTGAACGAGCTTGAAATGTCACTTGTGTAATTTAGTGAATGCAGTGTTATTTTCTAAGTAATATTTCTAATAATTTCTAAGTAAGTGAATCTCTCAACAAACCAGCATTGTGAAATATGCTGAAAATAGTTTGAATAAAAAGTTGTTGTCATCAACTTTTATTTGCAGCACCGGAAGGCCAGTCATTCATAAAAACAGTGACATCTGTCAATCTGTCCATTTTATACCTCAGGTCTTTCTAAAAAAGTGTCATTTGAATGACCACAAAGGTCAGGATACTCCCAATCCTCTTATATTACAGGAAAACGTCTCATCCGGTCAAACGTCACTTTGAGCTGTCTGCTCAACCACCCCACAGGCCTTTCGGCCTATATTGGTTTGGCCAGAAGAGTTAAATCAATCATAAAACAAGAAGAGCTGCCAAAGCCTTCTTTCACACCCCAACATTGCAGCACTCGCTGCCATGTTTAGGCTATTTTGACATGATCTCAGAATTGTCACAGAAATCAACAGGGACAGCATGCAAATGCTGCAGGGCCTGTGGCTGTCATGAATATGACCATGAGAAGATAAAAAAAAACAAAGCAGAAGATGCTAAAATATATGACATAAAATATTTAATGATACTTGGACTAGAAAAAGCATGAAATGTTTTTGTGACTCATTTATGGCAAAAGCTATAACAACCAGAAAAATTTCACTTTGTGTGAAATTAGCTTCTTTATCTGAAGGGTTCCAATGCCAGGTTCAGTCAAGTTTACATTAAATGCTGCTAATCCAGAATTGTGAAAGAAATGATCCCCTTTGATGGAGTTTCACCACGGCACAGATCAACAAATTGAACTGAACAACAAAACACACGAGAGTACCTCCAGGCAATATGAGATTAGCGAGAGAGAGAGAGACAGAGGAAGAAAACAGGGGATGAGAGTGTAGGGGGGTTGCTCGATCTCACCAAAAGCTGCCAGCTTCTGGGACTGCTGAAGAATCAACTGCAATCACAGGGCATCGTCCTCAAAGTTAATACCAAGAAGCACAAAACAGACCCTAACTGAAGCACATACAATTTTCTCGCTTTTATATGGCTGTGAATGTACTAGATAGAAACTAGACAGACTGACAGATAGGTTGAAACAGGGAACAAAAAGGGAACAACCTTAATAAATGAGTGGAAAAACAACATTAACACAATTGCTTGCAAAACAATACAAAATGGTTTGTGTTGATTAAAATTGGTGTGAATCAAATGGCCTTCACAGTCCCCAGATCTCAACCCAACTAAACACCTATGGGAAATTTTGGACCAACATGTTGGACAGCGTTTCCCACTACCATCATTAGAATGCCACATGTATAAAGCTATGCATCCAATGTTTTCCTAACAATTATTACAGGGCAATGCCACGGTGAGGAAGAACAAAGGAAATCTGTTGATGATGCACAATATCTGTAGCGCTAACTTCTCTGGCTTCTCCATTCAAGCTTTCGCTGCAAAGCCATACGCAAAACCTACTGTAATTCTGAAGATATTTCCTGAATCCTCCATGACTATTCTAACCATCAAGATAAAAAAAATATATATTCCGTCCACTGCGTGATTAAAATATAAAAAAAATAACCCTTTCTCCAAGTTGCGCCCTTTTTCTTGTGGTGTAAATTACATTAATGTTAACCAAATGTAAATGGAATTGTCAGTTATGTATGTATTTATATTTCTATGTGAAATAACACATTCATATTTTGATTGTGTTTTACAAAAAGATGGCCTGATTTAAGAGAATGATAAAGATTCAAATTCATATACTTCAGTATACTTTTCTGTGATGAAATGTTATTTTTAATGTTATTTGGTCTCTTTCAATGGACAGTGGAGGAAAACCATGAAGTTATTTCCCACTAGTGACAACAGAATCACAGCTTGTTAAGGTAACTTTGTGTAGCCCTTTTTTCCATATGGTAAGATCAGAGAGCAAATGGTGGGATAACACAAAATATGGTCAGCTAGAGTCAGATTGGATCCAACTCCAACATCCAGATGTTTAAGTGAAAAACCCTGTGACCATCTGTAGTGCTGACTTGACACTAGGTTAAACAAAACTGGCTTTGAAACGGTCTGAGTTTCCATCTCCAGCAATTAAAACTGCACTTGTTCCAAATATAAACTGTTCATATTCCATGCATGGATTCTGTGTAGTACAAACATTGGAAACCTTTAACTAACATTCTGTACACTTGGGATAAACTATAAGCATACACAAACAAACAATGCACACAACACAAACTTATCCAACAGATTGAGAGTTGGCAAATTTCCAACATCTGAAATCTGAATATGATGACTGGAGCCCGGGAAGCATTTGCTCGTTAAAAGGAAAATGGGAACGTTCAGCTGTATTTACAAAAAGATACAGAAATAAATGTAATATCCATATTGTGCATGAAATTAACAAGCTGTGCCGCATTTTGACATTCACAAGCTTTCATTTTCTAATGATTAAGTTGAGAAGTTGCAAAGTAAGCGTTAAATTTAGTACTGGATTGTTTCCGTGGCTTATGCCTCCGGCTTCAGCTCTTAATGAATTAGATATGTGAAACTTTTCAAGGGGCATCTTCTATTTCACACACACATTTCATTAACCTGTAGTTCATTCATTATTGCTGTGGAGGAAAGTAGCAGCCCCAGATATAATTGTGTTATTGGGGTCGTAGGGCGATGCCTAATTACTGGCTGAGAACACCACATCGGCTCTCAGATACCAGTCTGATGGAACAAACCAGAATGGCTTGTGACAAGAGCTGTCCTCCCTTGAGTTTCAGAAGAAGACATGATAGCACAGTAATTCATGACTCATAAAAGAATCACATCTTCTCCATAGCATGGAAGATGACACAGGGACACTAAAATAAGTCGACAAGTTTACTACAGCTCAACTGAAAGGCCAGATCTGACAGCAACCAGCTAAAACAGGATGTATACAATGTTTCACAAGAAGTCAACATTTAGAACTATTTAAATCACCACGTTCAAGAAATTCACAGCAATTTGTTGGTGGTGACGCTGTTGCTCCAACATGGTGGTTATGCTAACATGCACGAAGTAACCTGGCCGTGGGCCATAGAGCCATTAAGGTCTTATTTGAGTTAAGCGGTTTACACAAGCCTTTGAAACTGGGTCTCCTTGTTGCCAGAATATTCACATAAAACTGTTGCGTCTTGTCCACTTATACAAAGGTTCAACAGCAAAAAGGTAGTCAAGTCAATTTTATTTATACTCCCTAACAGCACAAGTTGGTCTCATATACTTTACAATTTATACAGCATAAGACACCCTATCTATCCTTATACCTTTTATTCAAATCAAGAAAAACTTGAACAATCTGAAACTGGGAAGAGTGTAAAATATTCCACATAATAATAAATGCCAGAAGTTAGAGTGAAGGCAGGATCAAAGAGTAGATGCCAAGAAACTAGGTGAGGCCAAGAGTGAGTAGGCATATAGAATAGCATAAACCCACAGAAGTTACTCTATCCTCTGTAACTAAGCTTGTGATCGTGATTAAAATCCGATTGATTGTGCAGCCCTATCCGGTTATTGCTCTTATTCCAAAAAGCAGCAGCAGTGGTGGAGTTGTAGGACCGTGCGAACACAGCATCCCTCTTTCCTTCCTTCAAACAGATTCTTGAAAAGTTCTGCGTAGCGATGTGTGCGCATATCCAAAACCGTGTTGATATCCAAGTCTTTGATACTATATAAAAGTAGCTGTTTCTCCTTCTTATTGGGTCTGCAGCCTTGGTTCGTTTGTAAGCCTGCAATAAAAACCTAGATTGAGACGCATATTCCGAATGCGCTTAAAAACCCTAATACCGGAATATCCCACGTTTTAATCAGAAAAGTGCCTTTCAGGGGGCACTGACAGAAGCACTAACCTAACAAACATGTTTTTTGTGGTGTAATAAAACCGGAGCACCCTCGTCACCTCGTTACTAAAGTAACTGGATCTTCTGCATGTAACTGCAGTTTCTGACAGCTTTCAGAGTATTCTGGTGCATACTGACACACCTGTTATATAGACAACACAACCCCAAATGCCACGTAACGGTGCAATGCAAGGCACGCAAAGACGAGTACCCTCAATATTACTATCCACATTTATAATCCATGTTCAACAACTTCAACTTCAGTGGCGGTACCGAGCAAAAAAAACATTTAGTTCATGCTATAAATTTCTTTCTCCTGCATTTGGTCTTAACTTTGCTTAGTAGGCCTTAAATAAGTCTCAGTTATTTTCAGCCTATTTGTGTAAAAACCAAAGTAAATGGCCTGACATGAACAGCGCTTATCCCCCAAGTCAGAGGAAGCTGAGACATTGTCTGTCACCTGGCCTCCCTTATCTCCTGGCCACCACAATGTCTGACTCATTGAAGCTCTGAAAACTTCACATTTGGAGCTCATGAAAAGCGCTTTGGACTTCCACAGCAGCATATTTCCTCACAATCAAAGCTTTACAAAGGAAGAAAAGGAGAGCACAGACGCTTGAGAGTTATCCTCATGAATATCTGGCAGTTTTCTTTTTTTTTTTTGCTTTATCCTCCTGTCGACAGCTTGTCTGAGTCTCATAAATCCCATCATTCACTCATGTGTCTTTTATTGAATTGGCTTGAGATATGTTATCCCATCATTGACCTTGAGAAACAAACTAAGAGTTTTCAACTGTTTGCAAGTTTTAAGAGTGCAGCACACAACTTTATGTAAATCTTTTTTGTTTTAGAAGTAAAGGACAAATAAATGGAAACTAGGTAATACAAAACCGATGCACTGTCTATCTTCCTCTGAAAACTCCTATGCGAAGCTAACCACTCCAAAGATTCTGGTGTTGAGAATCTAGGCTAGTTTATTTTGTTCCTGCAATTTTTATCTTTCTGTTGACATGCTGTTCAGTGTCCATTTATCCGGGGCGAGGGCTTCTCCTTGGCTGGAATGATCACTTTCAACAACAGTCCCTGCGAATCAGAGTGACGGGTCACATCGTTCCAGTGACAACTAATGACTACCAATGTATCTGGGCAGGCTGCCAGTGCGCTGGGGTCGGAACAGCCGAGGGGGTGGAGGAAATGGTAGCGGTGGGGGCTGCACGCTCCAAGGAGACAGAGGTTTAGCTCACATGTGGCAGCATTAAAAGCTCACCTCACTTCCCTTCAGCCAACAAAGTTCCTTACATATCATGTGCCGGGAGATTAAATCAATCTGCTTTGAGTGGCCGACTCTGATACTGTATGTCTGGAGGCCGGCTGAGACAGGACTCAAAGTCCAATAACCCAACTGAGGGAGGGTGGCAGCGGAGACATGGGGGTCATCTGATTCATCCAACAGTCAAGCCCTCTTTTCCTCTCCTCCCTTCTGCTCATTTGTATTCCCAAGGTCATAGGGGTTGCCAAAACTTTGCAAATATATAGATTATGGTACCAAGATTGAAAGTAAAACACACTATGCCCATAAATAAACACTAATTGGTGGTTAATTTTCTTAGTTCTTGCCTGGTTGATTCATCGCCTCTGGGGTAGTATGAATTATTCATCCAAGTGGCAAAACAGCTTTATGTAGAAACCTACAAGGATTTATTATGCTACCATGCCGAGTAATTCCAGGCACTGACGGCAAGTTTTAGAATAATATGCATATTGGGTATTCTTTTTTTTCCCAGGGCATTGGCAGGCAGTAATAGCGCTTCCGTTGGCAGGGACTGGGAGGGATGCAACACCCCTTTATGGCTGACAAAACCCCCTTGTTTTGACAGAGGATTGAGCGAGGAGGGGAATGAGTGTTTCGGCTCTGCTCTCGTGGAGAGAGGATTAAGCAGTGTGGTCGTGCTGCCGGGTGCCGCTGGGAGTCAGTAGGCTATGTTATCATGTCAATCCTCCCTCCCGTGGTACCGCAGATCTGTGCTGCCCCTGTGACTCCAAAATAAGCACCTGGTCTGGCCACGGGGATCTCATCAAGTTTACTGTTCTCCCTTGGGGGCAAGGCTGCATAGCACTTTCGCAGTATCCAAAGTCTGGGTGACTGCAAAAGAAGGACAACTCAAAGGCATATACTGTGAGGCCACAGGTTCTGTTTGTGCTTGGGAATAAGCTTTGCTTCCCCGCAATCACATCTAGATCCCCGTGTTTTTTCTGTACACAAGTTTACGCCGACAGCAGCAGAGCAGGGGCAATGAGTCGGGCGAGACATGGCAAAACAGAAATGTCAGTTCAGAGCAGGGCAAGACTGTTAAATGGCAGCAGGCGCCTGGCTGATGTATCCGTCTTCCCAAGTGTTCCCTGTCTCCGCAGATATGCCTTTGTGCCGGAGATCTCTTTCCTCCGGAGGCCCACGCCATGTCCTCAGGATATGGCAACATATAGCGTGAGGAAAACATGCACAGAACATGGGTGGAATACAGCTAGATTTCTCTGCCATGTCGATATCACAGGCAGGACTAAGAGCTTCACAGTAAGAATTTACTCAGTAAATAACAGGTTAAAATGAGTCCAAACGTGTTGGTTTAACCTGGCTGAAATAGGTTGAAAAGTTCAAGTTTAACGCTTATTTTTCCACCTGTGGTTTTGACATGTTTCACATTGGAACATAGACATTTGAAATGCGTTTAAAACAATATAAAGCCTTATCTTCTAAAAAGCTTAATCTTTAACCACATGGTGGCCTAAATGTGTTGCGACCTGAGTTTTCCCTTGTCTAAATTACATGTTTAAGAAAAGAGGTTGTCATACGTTTTAAATACAGTTTTGATTTTTGACCTGAATGCACTAAAATCAATGCTACTGGAACATAATTCAGCTGAGGACATGTACAAGCACTGTTTGTACTTCTGCAGTTTTGATGCAGTAGATTTAACAGTGTTTGGTGTTTTTCGCCACTAACATCTCCTTCTAGGCAGCACAGCAATGGTTAAGTTTAGGGTTAAGGTTAGGGTTAGCTGCCTGGAATGCGACGTTGGAGACCAAAAAATACCATATAACTTTCCGCCCGATGGGTAAAGTTAAGGATTCTTAAAACCACAAACCCAATTCTACCAACTTATTAACCAAAGTTGTTTTTAGAGGTTAACGGAGCCCTTAGTTACAGTATAGCAATCTGCAAAAATGTTATTACTGAACAGTTTCCTCCCTCAGTGAAAGCAGTCTGTACTAAAAATATAGGATTATTGCAGCCTATTTGCCATGCCTGGTATGATTTAAAAGATCTCCAGTCAATTTGTGATTGTTTTGTTGGCACCAAAAAACAAAATGTGATCTGTCTAATATAGCATGCATGTTTGGAGGAATTATCTGTATTTCAAGTGTTTTCCTCATTATACCGAGTATCGGAGTGTGTGCTGCCAGATATTAGAGGGCATTAACATCATGCATGCCCACTGAGGTGGAATTCAGCCTGTCTCTGGACCCAAAGTGGGAGCTGCTTTACATGTGATTTATTTAAAAAATTAAACATCCCAGGGCTTAGTCAGGTGATTGGCTCTGCCTTTCAACAAATCTGCTGTCAGACTTTGTCAGAAAGTTGACACTACATCCTGTGATTCAGAGACCACTTTTATCCAAAGTAGTATTAAGTATTTTTGATTCCTGAACACAAACAGGGAAGGAGAGGAATTTAACGCTAAGAACCTTTTCCATGGAAAACCATGCCAGCAAGACAGCTCTCCTACGAGAGCAATAGAGTAGACATATTAAATATATTAAGCAAATATCTATATATTCCCAAGTATATTAAAAAGATGTTTAAAAATGTATTAACAGGCAAAGGATAATATCCCTCCTGGAATTAAGGATTGACAGAATTGGAGCAAGTCATGCAAAACATTAATTAAGCATAGGGTTTGAATCTTTCGCCACTGCAGCCAGCAGATTGTCTGGCATCCAGTCTGACATCATTCCTAGATGCAGGCCTAATGTACACATTTAAAATGTCAATGCATATCTTCCCGATGTTTACATTTTGCGCACATTTTAAGAAAAATCAGAGATGCAACCCCAAACTATTCAGACAACTCAATCTTTACTCTCAGGGGGCAAATCTTACAAGCCATGACAGAAAAGTCGCACACTAACAGAGTACAACAGTAATGAAAAATTGTGATGGAATCGAGATAAGAGTGACATCATAAATCCAGAGGCAGAAACCAAAGGTGAATTTTCAGAGTAATTGTCAGCTCCTCCCACAGGAGGATAAGCCTCTATGCCTCGCCACTGTCACTGCTCCACAGTGTGTGTGCCAGTATATTAGTATGAGATAAGGTGTGCACAACCGAGGGTGTCCTATTTAATTTCTGAAAATAGTACCCTTTTACAAGTGTGCGAGATGAACTTCCACCTCACCAAGCTACTTATAGCGATTAGAATGAAATTTCAAAAATTGTCTACCACAATTGTAGATAATAGTCCAATGAGCGCACAAAACAATGTGACCCCCTCTGATGACCCTCTTTGTGGCAGGGAAATTGTCTCTAATGACATGCTGCAGCACAGACACATTAAAACGGTTTCTCCTACAGCTTTGCCAATTGACACATCTTCAGAAAATCTTTCCATGTGCAAAAAAAAATTATTAAAAAAGTGTTGCAAAAATCTGTTTTGCCCACAGCAATAATCTTGCATTACTCACTCGAAATCATGGTGTAGTACCTTAGTGTTATACGCCAACTACACATGATTTTGAATAGAATGTGGAGGATGACATTTTTATGGAATGGTTTTGAGTATGTTTAAGACATATGCACTGCTGGGGTTGCAGCAGTACACTTGGGCATTTAAAATTAGGAGCCATCAAAGTAAAACACGTAATTATCTTGGAGAAATTAAATGTGCATGAATGCATTAACAAAAATGAATAAGACTAATCCTAATCTATCTTTTTTTGAGTCAGGAGCTCCTGGTAAAGCTAGACAATCTTTAGGGATTTCTTCAATTAAATATGTGACACTAAAGCTCATGCTTGGTTATTATAAATATCACCCCACCTTCGTTTCATCTACCAGCCAAAATCACAGATTTTTCTGTTGTCAATGCCGAGGAGGCCCTAATTACAACTCATACATAATCTTTTATTTAAATGTTTCGCCTTCTTTGATCTCATGTAGTCGAGGACAGCCAGATCAGACTTGGGCTAGATCTGTCACAGAAGGAGAGAACTGAAGTAGAAGGACATCTGATTTGTTGTGGTGTTTTTCAGCCCATGAGCACAGAGGATGTTTGATCAGGTCATTACATGTACAGGTCTAAAATAACATGGTCAAAGAACCCAGTGCTTTCATCACAATCTTATGGGACAAGCAAGCTTAGCCTCAGATGTGAACCAGTGAAGATAGGAGACTTGAAGATTGGAACACCTTTTAGTCTCCGGATTAATCTTTCTTAAGCTGCGAAGCAATCACTTCCTTGCACAGTTCTTTAACTTAATGAAATGCTGGCTATAGGTATGTGTATGTGTCATTTTGCATTATGAACTTTTAAATGGCTTGTATAATTCTAAATTTCAATGACAGATAATGATTGTTGCTAGAAATAAATGGGGCATGTAAGACCCATCAGTATGAGACCAGCTGAGCTCAAACTGCACTTCATTTGCTATTGCTCAAATAGAACATTGGGAGTAGGACCCTGTGGTCCTTTCTGAGGCATAAACACAGCTGGGGGCGTGACAGATAGACGCCACCTCTACGTTACCACTCCTACCAACAGAGAAAGGTCAGCTCTGACACCCCGGAAGGAGCCCTTAAGCTCTGGTGGACATAAGGGAGCCAGGAGGCAGGAGCGTCAGACCGCCAGCCCAGGGCAAGGAAGGAAGAACTACCGACAACCTCGGGTACTGCCATCCAGTGCAAGCCTAAAGGGTTGGTCAACCCAAACTACAGTACAAAAGACTCATTAACATATTCACACCAAGTGGTGTCTTAGTGTGCAGACAGATATCCGTGATATTTGTGTGACATTTCTGCAGGGATTGTTGTTCTTGCTAATTGGCAGAAAACCATTAGAAATGTTTCTGTAGAATTCCTAGTTGCAAACAGAAGCTCTCTATAGCTTGCTCTGTTAGTCTGTTGGTCAGTCAGTGGGTTACTGGGTCAACAGTATTCGCCATTGCAGGCCAAAATGTGGGATGAAGGTCAAGTGTTAGTGAGTGTAAATGCATGAACGTGTGGATGCATGCGCATACAAGGTGACAGCTATTGCGAATTCAAGCTTGTTTAAGTAGCATTAGCCACCATATGTTATTGGCAACACAATTCTAAATAAGGCTGTGGCTGGAAAACCCTTTAGTGTATCAAATTAAGTAAGTGTGCATGAGGATTATGACTTTAGCTTTTTATAATTTTTTCGAAAGGTCTCACTTTAAGGCCTATACAACTCACTTGGTTATGTTATTTAAATACATGTTGATTCATGATAAAAGCCAAGCAACAAAACTAAAAGGGGCCAAAGTACATCCTGGAAGCCCTGAATGCAGCAGCGGTGTTCATGCAAAATATAGTCACGACGGAAGGATTTATACCCGCACTGTACATCTGGTTCGCCAAGCTTAGCCAAACCTCGCTCATGGAGAGTGAGAGCAAAAGAGAAGGACTTGCCAAGGTTTAATGAAAAAGAGAAGATTGAAAAGAAAGAGTAGAAAATGCGGTTACACGGACTATCTTGGGTCAGCCAGCAGGGACTTTTGCATTTGCAGGATTTTGATAAGAACAGTGTAGGTGTTCCCTTATTTTGTGTGTTCTACAAATGAGCATGACAAGCTCAATTTAATGCTGTGAGTGCCGGACCCGTTGTCCTCTTCTTTTGTCCTGCCAGTCTGGTTACTGCCTCTCTCATTCCCTCACGCTACGGTGTCACCAATTAGCCAGGGCCCAGGTTTCATTAAGGCCTCGCTGCTGCTGCCTGCCGCCTTCTGTCACATCCCTGATAATAAGCCTGAGATGGGTCCGCTACCTGACAAACAGGGACGAGGAGGAAACCACAGCACACACATGGCGCACAGACAAAAGATACCAACACTGGCTATGTGCGACAAATGGCTTTATGTGCACAAACGCCTACACACACGCATGCTTGGACACAGTGGCTCTGTCAACGCTTGAGCGTCTTTTGTTCAGACAATTATAGAAATGAAGGCTGAATCATGAAATGTAGTATGATAGGAAGAAGATTTGAAAACTGCAAGAAAATTCCGCTTGTTGATCGCAAACTAAAGTAATGGCAGATATGCCATTGTTAAGCATATACTAATGATGTAAATATATGACTTCAAAACCCAATAGAAACATGATATTTGAAAACTCTGCCGTTGATCAGCAGCAGTATAGCCAATGACACCAGTGTTGGTACAATACCAAAATGAAAAACAGTTATACATGAACTTTGCCTAAATGTTTTAATAAATTAAAACGGACGAGAAGTCCTTAAAAAGGCTAACGAAAAAAACGGACATTTGAAAAAAATTCTACAATTGAATGACAGCTAGGCAAAATCTGCTGACAAAGTACGTATGATTTAATCAAATGCTAGCAAACCGCTACTAAATGGACATTGTGGTGCGATTACTTTCTCATCTGGCTAAATGTTGAATATCAAATCAGGGAATATATGATCAAAGAATAAGTAACAGTTTGAAAAGAAACAAAATGGCAGCTCAGTACCCAATTGTTTACAAAGCTCAGTGACCTAAACACATCTTTGTCTGTATAATTATGCCATAATTATGTTATTACTCAGTATGTCCGAGTCCAATCACAAAGCAGCCTAATGTACACTGAACTATTCTTCCTCTGTACATGTCATCCCGTCACAGCAATCAGACACAGCACTGCTATTCAGACAGTTTAAAGAAAGCACAGCTGGGGTGATGCCGGGGTAAGCTTTTCCCCAGGGAAAATAACCTGGTGGGTTGAAGGGGAGAGATTTTCAGACATACAGGTGCTGTTGAATATTAGACTCACGACGAGAAGTGAGAGATGTGATTGAATTATTCATCCTCTGAACCCAGCCTGTGTGCCTCTGCCTCACCAGGCCACTGAAATCCTGATCTGCACTGGTTGATGCTGCTGCAACTTCCCGGCGACTAAATAAGCCTGTGGAGCAACACTGGCCTGTCCAAGGGAGGCATGGGTGTCATATAAAAAAATACAGTTTAGCTCAAAACAAACTAAATGCAGCGCCATTCATGTCCACTATGGTCGCTCTCAAGTTGAGTAAAGTAAAAACAAGAAAAATACCTTACATATTGTAAATATATTGAATATAAGATCTGGCACTGAAATTATAAAATTTTGCTTTAACAAATGTGAACAGAGTGTACTCTGAAAACAGTGCCTGCTGTCAAGAGCAACACAATCTGTTAAATTACATGTAATATATACCTAACTGACAAAACAAGTTATAAATGAGAGACAATCTTTTTTAATTTGCTGTAAAGGGTCAAAGAAAATTTGACAAAATGTCCAAGGCCTTATACTCGTTTGCTCTAAAGAAAAGAAAAGAAATTTAAAATTTAAAAAAAAAAATCTAGCCAGCTAGAATGCGTCATCTGGCGCGAATCATATGCAACAAATAAGCTAACTCTGGAAAAAAAAGCTTGACTTAAAATGGCTTTACGACTTGAAATCGGATATTCAAAGCTTTACTTGACAACCATTTAACAGCTATGTTTTGTGTGGTTGGAAGGTGAGCGGACCATCGAATCACAGCTCTGAAAATTACCTGTGGCAGGTAAAGAGCAAAATGTACAAATGTCATGTTAAATCGCTGGCCATCTGATTATTACACTAAGTTAGGTTACAGTTACAGAATAATGGGACCAGCCAGAACACCAATTCTAATAATTTACACAAATAGGTAAATAGGAAAAAATGGGAAATTAAAATCAGAATAAGGCAAGTACACAAAGTAATGTTTAAGTTTATTTATTAAATGCTCTTTTGTGTGTTTTGCTTAGCTAGCAACAACTGGCAGGCTCTCTTTCCTGAAGGCATAACAACTCTAACCAATTACAAAACTTAACCAAAATTAGTAAATAAAGAATTAGGAGTACAAGCCGCAACCAATGCTATGACTAGCAATAGAAGTAAACAAAGAAAGGTCTAGGTTTAGTAGTCTAGTTAAAGGCTCCCTTTCATTTGTTTAATATAAGCTAGCATCCCGCTATCCATCAGAAAGTGAAGGCTACGAATTCTAAATATTAACTCAATTTGTAGGAAGAAATGGCAAGTAAGGAGTACAGCAGCCCAAACCACGATAAACAATACAATTGAAAATGGACATAGACATTTAGATTTGGTTAAACAAAGCTATGTGGTGACAAAACAGGAAAACTGAAAAAAAGACATGCTTTTGGTGTGAATAATAATATTTTAGCGATGTGGGAATGGCAATAGGGAAATTCTCAGTAAGGCTTGGGACTTGTTTAAAGGCCTAGTAGGACAGGGAAAAGATATGTTTGCATTTTAGTCAAACCACTTCAAGAGCAGTTGGTAATGATATTCACACTACAGAAAAATATTCATATTGTGTTCAGAGTATTTTAGTTGTAGTTCTTGAGGCTATAGAGTGAAGACAGACAACTGCACACACTGCTCAAAAAATAAAAATCCAACAAAAAAAGATTTCACTTTAATGTTTCTAAGAAATGTTTAAAAAACAAGTTAATTCTGTTCTACCTCGTTTAAGTAGAGTGCAATTTGTCAGGATACACTGAGGCAGTCTGACTGATGATAACGTTGCTGAAAAACCAACTCATGCTGGAGGCTTTCCACATTAATTACTCCTTTTGCCCTGATACCATAAGTCTCTGAGACATCACCCCCAACTGAATTCATCCTCCAGGCCGGCAGCAAACTATCATTATAATCAACTTGTCAGATTTTCCTCCGTTTGTTTATTCGGATGAGCATTATTCCAAAAACACGTGTTTTCAACTTTGTTTCCGTTTACAATGCAGAGATGCACCCACACTTCTAATGACTCCTGTGCCCTGTAATTTCTTTAGCGTGACAAACTCTAATTACAAGGTGGGAGTCAACCTTCAAGCCAAGCATCATCTTTTCCAGTTATTGGTTGGTCTGTGCTTTGTCTTAAAAACATGGGCCCTGCAGCTGTGTCTCAACAGTCCAATGAAGCAGTGTTTAACACCAAAGTGATTTAGTACAACAGATCGGTGCGGTACAGCCCATGGCTACTGATTTTCAGTGCATTGTTTGCTCAAGCACGCTGGCAAATTAGACAAGGAACGTGTTCAAAACTAAGCTGACATCAATAAAGCCGGCTGATCTGACTGATGGAATTTAATAGTGGCCGTCCAGTCCAGCAGGTAACCAAGTTGTCCCCAGACGAGCTACGCACTTGTCCCATGTTAGATTTCTGTGAGTTAACAGACTGGCACAGGGACAAGCACAGGTGAGAATACAATTTATGTTGTGATAAGAGGTTCGCCGCATGGTAAAAAACATAAATGCTGATCAACATAAAAAAAGGAAAACACCATTATTTTGCCATATTATTCAGTTTTAACAAGCTACTTCCAGTTTAGGGCCATACGTTGGCCGGTCACATTATCACCCTCATTTTCCAAATGTTCAGCAAGAGACTACAGTACATCTTTTCTACAACATCATTCCAACAATCTCATTATCCCTTGCTTCCTCTGCTTCTGAAGGTATGGACAGCCCTCTCAGGCTTTGACAGCTCCGGAGTGACCACCCTGCGCTGAGCGGAGCGTACAGTAATGCCATTAAACCTTCCCCCGGGGAATCAGTCACGCAGAGGTTTGAGCTTAGGGGGCAATACAAAAGAGACCCATTTGAAAAGGAGCCAAGCCCAGCCTGAGGAGGTCAGAGGGCTGTTTACAGAACAACAGTCTCTTATCGGCTATATGCTTCCCCGAGGAGTCTCCACCGCAAACAGATAACAGCCTCCAAATAGGCACCAGAGTGTGACCGATACGAGTATATAATCAGGTACATTCTGCTTTGGGAGGAAGAAGTGGAGGACAATGGTGGATAATAGTGTTCTCAGCTGTTGGTGGTTAGATCATATGCCAGAGGGGATACAGTTGCATTAAAAACATACAGTAGGTAAATAATACTTTGCTACATGTCCCTCTAAAAAGGTCATGAAAACATATATGATAGTTAATGGGGTTTTTTTTTTCCACGTCCTAATAACCATAACTCCAAAGGACCACTGAGGCCTAATTCTTCCTCAGGGATCGCTTGTCCATTATTGAACAGTTAAATAGTCAATAGGTTCAGCCAAGGCAGCTTTTAGCACAAGGGCAAATAGAGTAGTGTAAAAGCCAATGCAAATAACTGGCACTCAAACAAGGCCTAATGCATTAATGACTGCATGACGTGCGCTAATGTGACGGCAACAGATTCAGACTGACAGTAATGGAGAATTTTGCCCCTGGTTATACTCATAAGACCAGGATGGGGAGAGGAGGAGGAGGAGGGATGTACACCTGCCTACTGCCTGAGCCTTGACAGAAGCCTAATAAATAACAGGAGACAAGGTGAAACAGCAGTAACAGCCACCACCGCCACCGCCGCCTCCTTCTCCTCCTCCTCTAACTGCACCCACCTACACTAGCACCAGTAGTGTGAGGATCAGCAGCTTACGAAGACAGCTTTTTGGCATGAAACAGAGTCTCCTCAAAGTTAGCAAGTGCACTTGTCCTGTGAGGGAGGCAACTTGAGTTATTCATGAATTTGCTCCCGAAACTTTGCACCTTTTCAGCTGTGTGACTCTGGCGTCAAAGCAGTGGCGGGAGTTTTGACAGACTTGAAATTAAAGCTTCACCCTTCAGGTCAAGGCTATATGCTCACATGAACCAAATATCAAAGTGTGCTGGATCAGAATTTCATTCCAAAACAGCAGGTTTTGAAGATAAGTGAAGAATGTGAAACTATCACTGAAACTGCAAAATCATCGGTTACTGATACAGATTTTATTCCAAAGATAGCAGATGTGAACAATTTTCAAATAAAACAACTAAATTTGAATTTTGAATAAACCTGTTAAGCCGACATCCACCCATGGTACGCACGTATGAGGCTTGACAATTTATTGAGCAGACACATGTCCTGATTTAAACTACTTCTCTTACACCTCCCCCGTTCCCCTCCTCCTTCTCGTCACCATTAATAACAATTGAGACCCTTAGAGCATTAATTAGTGAAATTTCCCTACACTGCCTGGACTCTCTGAGCCACCTACAACAAATGAAAACTTCAGTAAACATGATCAGCTGCATAGTAAGTTGTTTTTCTACCAAGTAATTTTTTTTTTTTTTTTTTTAACATGGTGATGAGATCACAGAATTGTTCGAGCATGCCTGACACACAAACACTGCCTCTCTCTCTTGCAAACACTCCCTTCTCTGTCTCTCACTCTCTTCATTAGGCAGCCCCTGCGCTGGCCTGTGTGCAATTCATTAGCTTTTATCCTCTTCATTTGAAGAAGGAGCTGTGTATAATTAGAGCTGTTTCTCTGTTTGTCCAGCATCCTTCACACAGTCACATCTCAAGGCCAATTATCATTCCGCTGCAGAGCTCCCAGATAACATAGCCACATCAGGCGCCTCGAGAACGAACTTCAAACTATAACCGCCTCTCAAGAATGTAAATAAAATCACTTGCAAATCAACAGTTAATGATTGAATGTGGAGTGGCACTCCAGGGATAGGAAGATGATGAACCATATTGGTAGACTTTGCATTCAAAGATTTGACTCACTTTCTTTTGCAGAAAAGTGCCCGAGATAAGCCGGCACTTTACCAATTACCATACTTTAGTATAGCGACTGTCACGTTTGTTGTTGTTTTTGCTCTATACTCCCACACTTTAACTTCAGAGTCTTTGTTTTATTTCAAAGTTTATTTACGTGCTTTTAGCTTTAATTTAAGCTTTAAGGCTTAATTAAGCTTTAGTTTCACATTCATTTTTGGTCAACAGTGTGGGTAGTCATTTTATTCAACACCCCCCAATCTTAGGACAGGGCAGCAGGACAAAGATCTTAAACATACAGTTAAAGCTCACAACGAGCTATTTGTGGTCAACAGTGGAATGTTCTTGAACGTCCAGGTCAGTCATCTGACTCGGTCCAAATTATCATGTGTCACTCACCCGAGTGTCGGCTGATAGAAATTCAACAACAAAATTTAAACTATGACAACATAAAAACAGAGACAAGGCTATTTTTCAGAAGCACCATGTGTGCGTCAAGCACTTAGCACCACCTAAGACGATTAGGTCTTGTGTGGACTAGCCAGACTTTCCTGTGCAGCTCTGTGGAGATAGGCCTGGCAATAAAAGACTAATAGTTTTGTATCATTGAATAGGAAGGAAAAATAGAAAAGATCTGAATTTCTCCTTTTTGTGTGAGCCTGCTGGAGGGGGGTGTTGGTGTCTGGGAATGATAGACAGCAAAGTAAACAACCGTGCACTGTAGCTTACCTGGCATGGGCAGACCGTGTGTTGTTGTTGGGCTTAAAAAGTAAGGACCACCAGCACCTATCCGGACCAAAGTACGTATTTGCAGGTGAGTTTACCTGCTGTTCTGCCAACTAGCCAATTGCTTTCTGCGCGCCAAAATGGGGATTTACATATTACAGAAGTGAGGCACTTTGTGCAATGTTTATCTGATGAAGATTTGCAGGCTGTTTACACGTACATGGTTATTTTGAAAAACTGAGATATTTCCCTTTGTTTGTGCCCTTCGTTCACACGCAAACGGAGAATTTGCCTCTGAAAACGAGCCTTTCTAAAACCTCTGGCCAGAGTGGAGATTTTGGAAGTCTTCGATTGTACGTCTTAGACTTAGCTTTATTAATCCCTTTGGGATGACTCCCGGAAGGAAAATTAAAGTTTTGAATGTAAACTGAGACAAACTGAGGTTTAGGCAACCAAGGAAGGGAGGAGGAGAAGAGAGAGGAAGTTATTCGTTGCTGTTGTTGCTGTAGTCGGGATTCTGATTGGCTAACGTGGGCTTGAGCTCCTGGTTACACTGCCACCTACAGGTTTGGCATGCTCTTGACGGCATGTCCATTTTCATATTGACATAACAGACATGAGGTTGACATGTCCGTTTATGAAAATAGCCGGCCATGTGAACACATAACCTCAAACGCCTCCAAATTAAAACAGAGTAAGGACAAATTCCTAGTCATTTTTAATTCCATGTGCTCGAGTACAGAGATACCTTAAAAATATGTCGCAAACACTCTGCACTTTCCTCGCTTCTTAAGCAAACCTATATTACCACTTATTTTTTTGTATAATAGTTAGATACAAAATAATTTATAAAGTGAAAAACAATCACAATGTGAAGATGAGAAAAAGACATTACCTGAAAAATAAAGTATGAACCACTAATGTAGCCCATGTGAATAGAGTTGTGTAACCCAGACACCCAACACATTGGCTAATGTCCAATTTAAAGAGTCAAACTGTGTCAATCATAAAACTTTCTACAGGAGAGATTCCTGCCTGATTCAATCTCCGCACTTGTTTTGTTACCTGCTGTCTAAACTAATGGACAATTCCACCCCTGGTTATTCTTGCACCGCTATGCATTATGTTATTTTTTGTGTTTATTTCGTGACAGAATGTTTATTATTTCTGGTGTTCCAACTTTTCCTCAACCTCCCTTATCTGCTGCTACTTCAGTTATTGATTTCCTACATTTCCAAGAATGCCTCTTGGCAACTTCCAGAGAACAGATGCTGACTTTTCCCATTCAAACAAAGCTGAATAATGTGTCAAGCTGTGTCTTTTGCTCCTAATGCAACATGTTTTGTTATTCTGATATAAGTCTAACAACGATAGAAAATTAGATAATTTGATATTTTCCTCTTATATGATGGATTTTTCACCAAAAAAAAAGTCACTGTCACTTTAAAGTCACTGATCTTTGCTTTTGAAGGACATCAGTTTCTGAAGTGTGCTGATGATGCTTCAGATTGCAGATTTTCCTGCAATGTACATGAATAATAATAGGGAAATAACTTGGTCTGATATGATGCATTAAAAAGTTTTGACATCAAAAATCAAAATGCACCAATGCAACATGCGTTACTGACAGCGGTTTGGCTTTAGTGTATTGGGGTGTAATTTTTCATAAGGTGTTGCAATGTTGTTTGTTATTGGGTGTAAAACTAAGATACAAACATATGGACAGGCCACATACTATATAAAATAGGGAACTAAAGTCCTCTACCAAGACATGTTAAAAATCTGATGCCCCCCCCCCTCCCCCTCCTGTGTCTCCCAGCTATGATCAGTCCTTAGACAGCCTTGCTGACAAACTCAGCAGACCCTTTTCTAGGTACCTGCCGTACATGTACCTGCCGTGTTTGAACAACTTCAGTAAATCCATGTGTTTCCACCGCCTTCATTATCATCACAATAAAAGTGTCTGAAAAGCAAAGTTACAGAAGAATGTGGACACCTCACTTTCTGCTTTGTACTATTATCAATCACCATGGAGCTCCCCACCCCCTTCCTCCAACATTGGTTGAAGCCATCAAGTAGAAGAAGAAAAAAAAAAAGAAAAAAATAACATGCATATTTAATTTCATTCTCCACTGGCTCACACAAAGGAAACTGCCACCCTTCAGGACACCTTTTGGAAAAGTCTCTATTAAATCTGAGTCAGTTGGGAGAAAAAAAAAAAGAAAACATTTCATGAGTGAAAAACTATCTAAATTATAGCCAGACTTCAAATGAAGTGCTGTTTATCTTCCCAAGCAGCCAATGTGTTGTTTCACTTCTTAGTCACAGCTTGGATGGCAATCAGGATCGGTCAACCAGGACGCTATCAGCAGCAGTCACTCTACAATGACAAACTACAGCTCTACACTCAGAGCATGGGCATTATTCTCAACACACGGCTCACCCCTATCAGAAAACAAGGCAGGTTTTATGGCTGCTGGAAAAGGTGGTGAACATAACAAAGCGCACCGCTCACTGGAATTTAATGCGCTCGGTCAAAAGACAGAGTATAGATATCAAAGGCCAGACCTTGTAGAAGAAAAGAAATGTCCTCATAATGTAGAAAACAGAATCACTGGACATACCTGTATACAACAAGTGATTTATAGTCTTGTTTTTTTTCTTGCTTTCTCTCTGAACCTAGAGCATCGAGTAGACACTGTGAATGCAACAGGGAGAGGAGGAAAAAAAGAGCAGTTCATCTCTACCATGCCACTTGAGAGCAGATATGCAGGTGCATTTTTTTTATGGGTAAATTAAAAGACCTCCAAAGGACTGTTTCTCTGGGATTGAATTGTGGCTGCACAGTCACAAGGCGCTGATGTGCAGTGAAGTAGACTGGTACTCTGGTTACCTCAGTGATCTAATTATCACATGCAGCTGTTATCAAACTCTCCATAACAAATGTCGCAGGCAGACGGACACACACACACACGCACACACACACACAATTGATTTCCTCCCGGTTTACATATTTACACACACACTCATGCAATTAGGAGCACATTTATCGATGGTTTCGGGACCACTGGGAGCCCTACAGTGCAGCCCACTCCAATAAATCTCAGACCTAAAGGCTGCCAGCGGGCAGGACTGACACAAAAATGGATCGTAAATACTTTGAGCTGCAGGGTAAGAGAGTTCTCAGGCATTTGATTGACCCATGGCATTTATACTGTCTGATTGATAAAAAACTGTTTATCATAAAACCTTTCAATACTTGTTCTGTAGGACATTAAATATGCTAGTTCTCCTCTGTAAAAAAAAAGAAAAAGGAGCAGTTTGAAGAGAGTGGGGACACTCAAATGAAACACAAATGTAATTAGTTTAGCAGCTAAGTTGTTTTTGTTTAATCAGAGTTGTGATCAAATTGACATTTTGAGACAAGTAGTTTCCAAAGTGCTTTGGAATTCTGAATGTCTGACTCGTGGTCGTCCACTCCAGCACTTTGACTTCATCATCTGGGTATCATATCATCTGTGAACCATGCTGCCCCCAACAGGCTCTCCAAAAATGCATCAGTTGTCTGTGGAATCCCATGGCATCTAGCTTTTACTGAAGCCACACATCACATAATAACTTCACCTCACACAACGCTCCCTCAGAGTATAATAGGATATAAAAATCTGACACATTCAGATATGAGGCCATTTTTTATAAGGTTGGAAATGCAACTTTAAAAATGATATTGGCAGTATGGATCACCATCGAAGGGACATTTATTGTCTCTATATCGATTGGCATGACTATAGGCTAGTGTGGCTTTTTTCAACATAGGTAATGATATTGAGGACACAGAAATGACCCCTTTAGGGGTTAAAACAGACTCTCAATGTTAAGTCCCCTTGGGCGATCTTTGGCCTTTACACTGAGGGTAAAAGTCTGCTCTATTATTTCAGTAATTCAAATAAATCAAATGACTACTAAACCCTAAACTTTTCCTTTCTTCACAAAGCTTTGACTAGACTTACTGCAAAATAAAGGTTACCACTGTATGAATAGCATTAATATGAGTAGGAGTGCTGGTTTATCTATACGGGAAGTCAACAATCAGTCAAACAGTGATCACATTAAAATCCATCACATTTGCAGAAAGAAATCCAAAAGATATACAACAAACACTTTTCAGAGATGTCCACAAGCATATATCCCCAGTGTGCATGCAAGGGAAAGAGGTCTATTTGGAAAAAATACTTTTTTTACCAGTTCATTTATTTAAAAAAAAGCCTTTTTGAATGCGGACTGCACACAGACAGTTCTATAAAAATAAAAAGCGTTTTATATGAACTATACTTTTTGTAGTGTTAGTTAGTTAGTGCAGTAATAGTGAAAAATATGAAAACAAATAAATGGAAAAAGATACTACAGCAGAGCTGGCATATCCATGGATCCTGGATTTGATGCATGGAAGTGGAATTGTTCTAGCAGTTAACACGAAAACACTGGGATGAAACGAACTCACCAATATAATTCACATTTTAGGCGGTTAACTACAAGTTTAAGTGCCAACCGACGGGGGACATCGTATCGTAAATTAAGTTCACGGTGGACAAGTCTCGTTTGGCTTATCGCCTCGCCGTTCACGACCAAGAGCGTGCATGCAGAGACATTTCGGCGCGTGAATCCCTTGAGGTTAATCACATTAGACAGCAACTTATCAAGATAAAGTTAGACGCAAATATTCAACTCCTTCAACTTATGTAAATCTTGGTTCTGAAAGCAGCGGAGTTGTGCCCCGTAGCGCACCTGCTCGTTGCGCACAGCGGCACAGAAGGTGAGAACAAACTACTGATGGATGCCAGTGTTGGAGCTGTAACTCTGACACATATCAGCAAAATCATCGTTTTCAGCTTTTATTGTCTACAGAACGCCATCCTCATAACTTAGCTACGTTTCTCTCGCGCTGCCACAAGTAGGCTATGCTCGACTTTACACCACAAGCATGAGTCAAAGCGAATTTACACCAAAAGCATTAGTCAAAGCGAATTTACACCACAAGCACTAGTTAAAGCGAATTTACACCACAAGCACTAGTTAGAGCCTCACAATTGCGAGTAAACTATCAGACAACATAATGAGGCAACGGAGTTTTCTCTGCTGAGGCATAAAAACAGGACTGCGCATTTGTTTTGCACGTGCAAACATTTCCAGGTAATCCTCCTTACCTTTAAAAACTTCCCCTCGTGCGGACAACAGCAGGGCTACTGCAGCAAACAAGCAATTGATAACTTTATCCATGTCGACAGCGCCGTCGTAGCGTTAACCCCGAGCCGCGGGGTTAACTGGCAACTCTTCTTTCTTTAATGCAACTTGAACCCTGCCTATACTTTTAGGAGTGTTACATCTAAAGTGTCATCTCTTTGTCCTCCGTCCCTTGGCGTGCTGTCGGGGTGTGAGAGAACACTGTCGCAGACACGGCTGCTCCTTGCCGGCTTGCGCCACACTTGGAGGAGGAATGTGTGAGTGAGTCCTGATTCCGGAATTACGCGTGGATTGAGTGGTCAGGCATTTCCAGGAGAGCAGCAGCTGTGTACACGCTTTCTGCACCGTAGAGGGCGCTAGTGAGCCCAGCCTGTGAGAAGAGGAAGACAAGCGGAGGTATCCCCTCCTTGTGACTCTATTGGCGTTTATTTGGAGAAGGTGTGGAGACTAAGATTGAGGTAAAGTAGTGCAGTTAACCCAAGCTATGTAAGAACCTGCGCCTGTCAGCCAGCATTCATTTAAGGTAGGCCTAGAAATTACAAAAAGCATAGTCAGTGATATTGTAATGGATTTTATGATAGCCTTCGAGTATTCTACCCTAAAGTGCATACATACATACACAATTATGTTTTAAAGGTTTTGCTCTTTACCTTGTGTTTTGTTGCTCTATGGTTTAGGTCAATTATACATAAGTGGTCTTAATCTAGAGGGCCTGGGGACTGTAGGACCACAAAGAGAACTGTAGGGTTAATACCCAGCTGCCTTCATATTTATTTTTATATATATAATATATATATAGTGTGTGTGTGTGTGTGTGTGTGTATACAATTTTACTTAGTAACTGGTTATCATTCAAGTACCAATATGAATGGATTTTTTTCAGAAAGGCATACATTTGAAAACAAAACGTGTCAATAAATGAATGAATCTCAAACTACTGATGAGAATTGTATGATAGGAAAGCTCCATAACACTTACTAAATGAACCGTGTGGCCGTTACCAAGATAATGACGTCATCTTGAAACTTCAACTTTCAAGCCCATGTGGATGAGAAGTTCCCAATAAAGCACTCAGAAAAAAATGAGATGAACAACAACAAGTTTGGTCTAATTTGAGCAAACTGTATCTGCTGAGGTCCATGTGATATGATGAACAGCCATAAATTGACCCTGCACAACATGACCTCAGCTTGTGACCTGCACCAGACTGTATTGGAACAATGTCATGTTTCACTGTTTGTTTGTTTTTTTAATTGCCAAATCCTGAAAGGGGATTTTATTAATTAAAACATATATGCTATATAAGCCTTTAGCATGCTTGACTTGACACCTTAATTTAATATTTTTTTTAAATCTTTGCCAGCTGTATTCTTAATCACATTTCACCTTGTGTGTCCTTTAAGATCAAACTCACGCATTGATCCTATTAAAGGGAAACCCACGATGATCTTCCAGATGACCTCATCTCTTGACCTGGTAAAACAGGGCCGTATCATCACACATGCTTTTTTCAACACTGATGAATCAATAATGATGCCTTTCTTATATATATGCAAATATTTGTTTAAAAATTAGTATTATCTGACACGGCAAGTGCAAACAACCCCAGGATTTTCTCCCAGCAACATCAGACAAAGGGATGAAGAAACAACTAATGACAAAGTCAGCCAATGTCATTCCCTTATTGTTTTTGCATGCATAAACACACATGGCCATTTTACTTGTACCAGCAGTTTTCATGGCTCATTAAAATGCAGCCAGATTGACATGACATGAGTCTACATTTAGTCTTAAAATGACCTTGTGTTGTCAAGGATATATGGCTCCAGTTCCTGTTTTTTTCGTAAGTTCACTAAACAATGGCTGAAGCATTTCATAGAAGCGCCACATATCGTTTTGTGGTCTTTAGGTATTGTCTTGGCTGCATCCGTTATGTTGCCAGGAATGCATGAATACCAGTCTGAGCAGAGCCATCGTGGGAATTGATGAGAATGTAAACTCCTCTGATTGGATAGGGCATGGAATGGAAAGCATCATTGTTTGCACTCATGAATGCCGAGAGTGAGAATGAGTTTGTTTGTCAGTGTGTAAGTGTGGGATGTGTTTTAGTGGTTCTTCATAAACACATTCCTAAGTCATATTCAACAAATATATCTAATAATATCCTACTCCACTGTTTTCAAACGGAACAGCCCTCATCATCAACACCACCCGTCCTGTTCCACATTTGATCATTTGTACTGATGTTAAGTTGGACTTTACAAAGATTATCAGTACATATTGTAACAGCATTTTCTTCATATAATTAACGGTCAGTCCGGTTAAGTGTTTATTCATACTACTGCCACTTGGAGGAGCAGAAGCCGGTCACTAATTTTATCTATTTTAAACATGTATCCACTATTTTTAGCCAACCTATTCCATTTGTCTTTGGATGCTTCAGCTTACTCAATATGTGGATATCTTTTAAATCAAATCATATTCCGTACCCCTGTTTGGGAATCAGTGTACAACTCCGTCTGTGGTGATAGCAAAACAAGCCCATTTACCATGTACCGTGTCCATTTTCTTTTAGACAGTAACCTTTCACAAGCTTACTTTCATCGCACTCTCAAAGCAAGACAGAAATGCTTTGACATTACACTGATTGGACGGGAGGTAGCAAAACTGATGCCAGACCAGCATCAAAAGATTCCATATTTAGGTCTCAAAGGTTATGACAGTGGCCTATCGTTTCAGTGACTCACTCTTGCAGTTTTCTGAACAACATCATGAGCTATTGAATAGGTGATATTGACATTTCACTGTGGTGAGCCTCTGCCAACCACAGAACAACCTGTTGACTGTCAGCAAATCTATTTCCCCTCATATTTCTCCCTGCAGGAACAGTTTTAATTAGTTAAACATAAGAATGGCAATCTAAATAACACTTTGTGGTAATTGACAAAAGTGACAGTATAATATCTGTCGATAAATGCCAATCACCTCACCCTATGTGAGGAGTCTCAGTGTGACTGAAGAAATCACAGAACCTAAACGGCACTCCAAAGAAATTATTAAGCCTCTCCTCATGTGGCTGCCAAACAACAGTGATTTTATCATTTAACTCCATTGTGATTGTACCCTGCCTTGATTGTCAAAAGCTCAATTCGTGATTGATTAACTGTCCTTCTTTATGGGAAGTCACTGGCTGCTTGTGATGCTAAACAGTTTTTTAAGCTTTGCTTTATGAATGCAAAATACCTTTAAATGAAGAACAGGGGTGCCAATCTATGCTCACCCAGTTGTTATATCTCACACAGCGTCTCATTATAAAGTAAAGTTATCTAAGCACGCAGCAATTAAATAAGGACCAGCAAATCCGATAAAACCTGCTAACTGCACTGTTCAGTGATCCCCAGTGTACAGCTGACCACGATTAAGTGAGTACCGTTCAATGCAATGAGGTGGATTGCCAGACGGCAAAGATTAAATTTAATGAATTGTCATAGTGGTTAAAGTGTGTTTTACTTGACTGTACACAGGTCACTATTTGCATGTCAAAAGTGGATGCCTGATGTTATTTTGGTCATTAAATTTAGATCTGTTAGTTATTATTCTGTATTGTATATTGTCTTATCACTAAAATAGTAACATCACAACACTGGCACCTTAATTCAGGTCGTCGGACTCACATTGATTTAATATATTTATTGGAGCTTAATTTGACAACATGTCCCATGATCACTATCTAGGACAAAGACTTATTCAGGAGGGGCTCATCTTTTATGAATACGGTGTGTGTGTGTGTGTGTGTGTGTGTGTGCGTGTGTGTGTGCGTGTGTGTGTGTGTGTGCACGTATGTAGGGTGGTGATGGCGCAGTAGATATGACACATGCCTTTGGTGTAGGAGATCTCGGTTCGATTCCCACTGCGATACATCAACCAGTGTGTCCCTAAGCAAGTTACTTAACCTGTATTTGCTCCAGAGGTGTGCAACCTCTGACACACACACATATATAGCAATTTTAAATCGCTTTGGATTAAAGCGTCAGCTAAATGTAATGTGTGAGAATAGCGCAGAATTTAATTTGACTAAAGAGGTAACAGGTACATACCAACAGAGGTCACTTTTGTGTCTTTTATATAACACCTTCAATCTTCACTGTGATGGGTGAAAAATGTTAATGACCTTCTTAAATGTAATGACATCTGAATAATATTTGAGCAGCCAAGTTGGAACAAACTGTTCAATTTACAGATACAACCTGGTTTACCTGTAAAATACAACATTTACCTCATCCCGTTGTAAAGCTGCTCTACTGCTGCAATTCAACATGAAGTCACTTGACTTCAACCACCTTGATGTTAGGTAAAGGAGAATTTGGAAAAGTAAAGTGTAAGTGCTTTACAGTATTATATTGATATACGGTACATTACAAACTGTAAAGTGTATTTAAAAATAGTTTTATCAAACATATGTGCAATCTGGGTGCCCACATGTAGAGGTTTACTCCTCGACACAGTGGGCTGGGGTTTGACCCTGGCCTGCCGGCCTTTGTTTCATGTCATTCCCCTCTATCTCCCCTTCAGCTGTCCTGTCATTAAAGGCCTAGAATGCCCAAAAAATTATCTTTAAAAAATACATGTACAATCAAAAATTATTCATAACCTTTGCAAACTGTCACAGCCTGTTGGAAACTCCCAAGATCTATACCATTCCAAATAGTCCAAGCTGTTCCAAAGCATCCTAATTACCCTGATTCATTGGGAACAGCTTTTTTAATCAACTCAACAGGTGAAAAACAAAAGCTCTCTGCTGTTGGTTTGTGGACAGTCATGGCTAAGACAAAGGAGCTCACTGAGGACCTGCGGCTGTGCATTGTGGCTGCTCACAAGTCAGGAAAGGGCTATAAGACCATATCTAAATGTTTTGAAGTTCCAGTTGCTACAGTGCAAAGTGTTATTAAAAAATACAAGACGTTTCCCACTATGAAAAATCTCAGAGGATGTGGTCGGAAGCCAAAAGTGACACCTGTGCTGGCCAGGAGGATTTTTGAGAGAGGTAAAAAAAGAATTAGAGGATCACCACCAAGCCCATCGTGATGAATCTGGGCTATGCTGGCAACTTCTCAAGGCAGACAGTCCAATGGACACTGAAGACCGCTGGGTTCAACGGACGCAGATCAAGGAGGACACCCCTTCTCCAGAGAAGGCACACAAAAGCCCGCTTGGCCTTTGCAAATGCTCATCTGGACAAAGAAGACTTCTGGTCTTCTGTTTTATGGTCAGATGAAACAAAAATTGAATTGTTTGGCCACAAACAAAAAGGAGAGGTCTTCAACCCTAAGAATACCATCCCCACTGTCAAACATGGCAGCGGGATCCGAATGTTTTGTGGTTGTTTTTCAGCCGGTGGACCAGGGAACCCAATCACAGTAAACGGCACCTGAAAAAGTAGCAATAAATCAAAATTCTCAACAACTACATCAGGCAGTCTGCAGAGAAACTTGGCCTTGGGGACCAGTGGACATTTCAGCACAACAATGACCCAAAAGTGGTGAAGAAATGGTTAGCTGACAAAAACATTGACGTTTTGCAGTGGTCCAGCCAGAGTCCTGACTTAAATCCCTTCAGAATCTGTGGAGGGAGCTAAAGATCAGGGTGATGGCAAGGAGACCCTCCAAACGGAAAGAGTTGGAGCTCATGGCTGAAGATGAATGGGCAAAAATACCAGTGGAGACATGCAAATAGCTGGTCAGCAATTATAGCAAGCGTTTGATATAGAAATATTTTGATATATAAAGAAAGGCTTTTCTATTGATTATCGAGACTGGTATGAATAGTTTTGGACATGCCACTTTTTGTTCAAATGTAAATAAAAGATGAATAATATTTTATTCCACACATTGTCCTATTATCTTCTGGGAGACGCCTATGTAATTTCTAATCAAGAAAAAACTTGCTGGTTGAACTAAAGTAACTTTAAGTCAGAATTTGCTAGGGGTATGAATAATTTTGTGCTTGACTGTAAGTTCAACATTCCAATGTACCACCTTACATCAGTAGGACAAAAATTTAGTTTTGAAATACAATTTGGACAACATTGTTAAGTAAAATCAAAAAATAAAATTGTATTATTTCAATATGATTCTACTAAAAGCCACATAATTGTAATGTGTAGTTATATTTCAAGTTCTTGGACTGGTTGAATATGCACTAGAAGATATCAGCCACATGTGTAAACATTTAATATGCAACACTCTGTATTACTTGAACATCCATAAAAATTAACATTTTCTTTTTTACTTTGATTTACCCAGAGAGCAACTTTAGAAGTCCATTCTACATTAGTCCACTTTGCATAGCATCAGTTAAACGTTCCACATGACTATATTAAATAATTATTTTGCATATTTGTTGCTTCATGTGTGATAGTTGGCATGCTACAATAATTGCAGATCCACAGAGGCAATAACTGTGTACATGTAACCCAATGACACAAACTCAAATGTGCTTTTATTAATGTTAACTTAATTAACTTTAAGTTTGCTATAAATAATTTGAATTTAATAGAAATTGAAATTGAGTTGTCCCACAGCAGTCCAGATTTTTGAAGAAGCAATTTTCAATCATATCAAGCATTTCCCCATCGCTTGAAATTGTTTTTGTGGCAACACCTGACAACCTCAGAGGAGCTGCCACCCAGAAACCCTGGCTCTGATCTGATGGAGTGGAACATTTAATCAAAGTTTAAGTCCCTGTTCTGTTTTGTTTTTGGTTTATTATTTTGGAGATCTTAAGCCCCCCCCCCCCCCCCCCCCCCCCCCCCCCCCCCCCCCCCTTCCCCCCTGTTCTTTCCACTGACTTTCCACACCGGATCCTCATGACCTGAATCCAACATAGAGGGTGTTGATATGTAGTTGAACTTTCCACCATGTCCCCCTTGCTGCCACAGGAAAAACCAGATCAACGGGCCAGTAATCAGCCCCCAAATGTAGACCTGTGAATGTTTTCATGAGCTGAGCATCTTGTCCTGACCCCTTAGCTGTGGATTAACAAATGTTTTGACATGACACAGCAGTTACTTGTTGTTTATTTTTAACCCAGCTTTCACGTTACATAAAAAACAGGAAATAATAATATTAATACAGAGTAACGGCCATTTGTCTTGGCTGATAGTATCTCCTTACAGTCAGGCATTAGTGGTAGCAGCTAGGGCTCACAGCGCAGCACAGCATGTCTACCACGTGCCAGGGGTCAGATTTGTGCCAACATACCATTGTGACTTGCCCTCCCACACACACACACACACACACACACACACGCACACACACACACACACACAGGCATACTGGTAGTCCCTCACGTGGGCTTGAGGTAGTTATAGAGGGCACTGAGTCCTCCTTGCAGCACCTCCTGGATAGGCTTGAGGAGGGGGTTGTGGATAATATGAAGTCCTTTATCCAGCGGGTGGCAGGCCAACCTTCCAAGCCTGCTCAGTAGGTACAATTCCATTGGCACATTTTGCAGGTCATTGAAATCAACATTGAGGAGTTCTAAAGACTCCAGGAAGCACAGTGTCTTAGGCAACGTGTGGATACTGTTTCCCTCCACAATGAGGATCTTCAGGTTAACCAAGTCCTGGATCTGGTCCGCAATGGTCTCCAGACGGTTGCATGCCAAGTGGAGAAAGACCAGGCCCTTCATGCTGTAGACGCAGGTGGGGATGTGTGCGATGTGGTTGTGGCTCAGGTTGAGTTTGGTGAGATTGTGCATGGCTGCCAAACTGCCTGGTAGGCCTGTGATCTGGTTGTTTGCCAGGCTCAGCACCTCTAGGCAGGTACAGGAACCCAGCTCCTCGGGGACCTCACTGAGGCGGTTACGACAGGCAAAGAGCACACGTAGCTTCTTCAGGAGGCTGATCTCTGGAGGCAGGCTAGACAGGTTGTTACCCCACAAGTTTAGGATCACCAGATTGTCCAGAGTGCCCAGGGCAGGGGGCAGAGAGCAAAGGCAGTTCATGGACAAGTTTAGCTTCTGCAGTTCTCGGAGCTCCCACAGCTCAGAGGGGGTCTCATCAAGTGCCTGCATAGCCAGGTTCAGGGTGCTGTAGCCAAAGTGCACTGTGGTGTGTCTGCGGATCCTTTCAGCAGCTGAGGACAGGCTGGGCTGCTCGTCTCTCCCAGCACTCTTCCTCCTTTGACTAACACTCACCTCGTTCAGCTCCTTGTTGGGGAAACCGCGAGATTGCTTCCCACCCATGTTCTACGCAGTGCTGTTGATACTATTGCCTATAACAAGATTTTAGCATGCGATTAGCTGAATCACCAACAATTAGAGGATTGCTAAGGATAACGACTGCCAATTGATCTCCTGGGTTCTTGATTGAGCCACACAGAACATGATCAGTTCCACAGGTTGTTGTAGAACTCCTGATATTTGGCAGTGGTAACACTGAATCCTGGCTGAGGTTTTTGTAACCGAGTTGAGTTGCTGGCTGCTGTAACTGAGCATTGTGGGGGCTCGTGGTCTGCGTCTCGCAGACCAACTGCCTGTCTTACTGGATTTCATACCCCAGCTGGTCCTGTCACTTTTCATGTCCACACATAGCACCCTGCTCCCACCCACTACCGGAGGCCAGAGCAGGGATAGGATATTGTGTGAGCTCAATCAGATGAAGTCACTGCCATGATCTCAAACACACACAGAAATACATTGGTGCCCACAATCATTGTCGCACATGGTACCCGTTATTCTGTTGGCCACACCTGCTATCCTTTGTAAGTGTATTACATTTTGCACTTAAAATAATTCAGATATTTAACATGCGGACGGTAATCTGTTCTTACTTTTTTTTCTGGCGTAGGCCTCCGCGCCTTTGTGCATGATCTCCTGTTTCAACTTAAATATGGCATCAAGCAGACAGCCGTGGTAATACTGAATCACCTCTCAAAAAAGTAACAGTTCTTTAAGGTATTAGTGGAACGCCGGTTTAATCTCAAGTGCAAAAGGACACGGAACATTCCAGTGTGTTCCTAGAAAACTCTGCTGCTATTCAAAATATCCTTTATGTGGCCCCGAGGGGAGAATCCCTCTTCATGTTAAAGCATACACTGTAGTGCATTTACATTTTTGAATTTGTCTTTCCCACCAGCAACTTACACACTGAGGAAAAAAGTTCTTCATGCTTTTTCTCTAAAGAGTTCTTTAAGGATCTTTGCAGCATAAATGTGAAAGCTATTTGTTCCACTTCCTTTCAAAATGTCACATAAAAAAAGACTCAAATATGATTTCATCGTGCAATTACTTTTTACTTTATACCACGCATCTGTTGAGAACAAGGTCCTCATTATGTCACTGGGCAATACAGGCAAACATTCACAACTACACTACATGCAATTTAGAAATTCCACTCTTAGAAAATAACTGGGGCCATAAAAAAATATGAGTATATATAGAATATATATATATATATATATATATATATATATATATATATATATATATATATATATATATATATATATGAGAATATAATATATGCTCCACCACAATTCAGAGCAAGAAATTAGAGGCTACATTGTATTGTACTACATTTATTTGACAGCTGTAATTACTTTACAGATTAATATTTTACAGACAAAACATATGAGTTGATAAAATATAATGCATTGCACTGGTATAGATTACATTATATATATACATATATATAACAGGGAAATGTTGATTACACATTAATTTTTAAAGATTAAATAATGAATCTAAATAATAAATTATAAAACAATATGAAACTCACATGGGCCATGTTTTGCAAATAACACTTCCAATTTAATTAAGTGATATTTTTCATGCAGGGGCTTTTACTTAATGGAGTATTTTCATAATGTAGTGCAGTGTTCCTACTTTTGGTTAAGTAAAAGCTCTCATTACTACCTCCACCACTGTCCATTGTACATACCTGCTTGTCTTTGAACTGTAGTAGGAAACCAAAGTATCTGGAGGAAACCACAGAGACAGAGGAGAATGTGCAAACTCCTTATTATAAGACCCTGTACTGGTTTTAACTCAGGCCCTTGCTGCTGTCAGGCAACAGTGCTAATCACTTGGTGAGGTCAAGTATTTTAGTTCCACAGAGTTTTACAGAGAAGAAAACCATGTCAAACTTCAGAGCACGAGGAGAGATCCCTCACACAGAGTGTACAGCATGTACGGTTCAGCATGTACACTGAGCTGCTGTGACAACCATACTGCATATGTTCAGGTCTAAATATTATTCACGTTATTCCCTGCTATGCTTCAACCCTGTTCAAGTTGTAGTCCTTTGTTTGTTAAAGGTGCTCCATGTGATGTCACGCAGGTTTTAGGCTACATCTTCTCACTATCTGAGAGCTGCCTGTCCCTTGAACACACTGTAAACAGCCCAGGGTCTACAAACGGCAACAGAAATAAACTGTGCCACCCTGCACCACAAAGCATACACAAACAGTGTTCCAGCGTTTCAGCCAATAACCAACAAGAAGGATTTGGGGGTGGGGTGGGGGGTTAGTGTGTGGACGCACAGAAGGGATGGGACGGGATCTATCTATCTATCTATCTATCTCCCTTCCCATTAAACCATCTTAAGCAGTATTAGCGCTGGGCAGTATATCGTTTTTTTTATCGACTTTATAGTTTAGGACACTACTTTATTTTACTACTTTATAGTAGAAACACTATTTTTACTCATATTTCTTTTACGGCCCCAGTTATTTTCTAAGAGATCCCCCTGAAATAATTAACACGTTTTCTGCAACAGGAGATGTATACTCCTTACTACAAGCCATGACCACGTTATGTAAACATTAGAGGTTTAAATGGGATCTTGGACCTGATCCACTTTACTCGACAGCCTCACAGAGTCAGACCAGGACTTAGAGTGGCCTTAGTCATCATTATTCTCCCAGTCCTGTAATCAAAGTACTTTAAGATGACAGTTAGCAGTGATATCCAACTCTGGGGACTTGGCTGGGCTCTGAGCATGTATCAGCACTTATGAATGATAGGTTGAATCATGTGTTTGGGAATTGAACTGGGTTGTTGGGGTGCATTGCCCATTCTGGCAGCTGCTTGTGCAGAAACACCTTCATATCACAGTAACATTGTGTAAAAAACGTTTTTTTTAGCTGACACTGTAAAACAAAGACTTAATAAATCCCTCAGTTAAAAGGAAGAGATCTGTGCTGCTGTTCTTGTGTACATGTGCGCCACAGTTAATTCCACAGGATTGCTATATCCTGCCATCCTCTATTTACATGAAAAATGACACCTGCTCTGTAAATGTCGGAAACACATCCCTGTAGTGGCAACACAAGGCTCAGAACACATGCTGTCAAATATGCAGGAAACCCATGGTTTCCTATGCATATCCCTCATTATGGGTTAACTGTAGCATTGCAATACCTGGAAAAAAGCTGAGTTGATTGGACAGATGGATGCAGGAAAGGGGGGTGGAAGCTATATAGGTAGATGGATGAATGGACAGAGCGAATAATGCTCATTTCTGTAACAGAGAGATGTCATCATGGCATACTTCCCCATAACACTCTGTTGCCTAGCACTTCGTCATAATCCTGTGAGACATGAATCTTCATTAAATGCTCCTTTTTTTGTCCTGAGCATGCTTTTTTTCCCTATCTCTAAATTAATCTCTCTTTATACCAGAGGAACAGATGTGTGGAAACAGCTTGAGATTTAAATTACAAGAAAATGGGATTCACCATTCCTCTCGCATTCGCACAACACCTTAATACTGAGTCCCATTAGCACAAAATGAGTATGAGTTATTCACTCTGAGAACAGTTACACCCTTCAGTCCTCAGGGTGACAAAAATGATCTCATTTGAGAAAGCTCATCTGGTTATGTGGCACAATAATGACTCTGGATGAGCTACCTTTAGAGACTCAAGTTCAAGATATATACCATTATTACTTGTTCATTACTGTGGAGGCTTCTGGCGATGACAGATGATATATGGCCTTGCTGCCACAGAATCTGCCGTAGGTGTCTATCTCCTGTTGAAATGTAAGGAGTAGCTGCCAAGACCTAAGGCTCTTCAGAGTCTATATTGCAGACACATTACTCCCTGAATTGAAGAATATGTTCCCTCTTTAGACAGAAAGCAAGACAAGATCAGGTCTAGGAGACAATAAGTGTGGATTTTGCAAGCCTATTGAGTATTCCAGACAAAATTAGCACCATGAAATGGGAGATAGCATGTAGGGGGTAGATGACGAGCCACCTGAGAAGATAATCGTCCATTATTCAACACGTGCAGATGTGAATATTCACACAACTGGACACTTTCCATTTGAGCACACTAACGCATCCCCCCGGCTAATGGAGTCTGTGGAAGCAGAAATGCATTTAAGTCAAAAATAGGGATATGTCACAAATTTGAATTGCCGTCTGGAAATTGGCTGCAACAGTGCTCTGCCCAAACCTCTAGGTGACACAAAGGATCTACTCAGCAATGCAAATCAGTAGGGAGGAAATGTGAGGGAGTGTCCAACAAGTCAGCTCGGAGGCTGAATACGAGCCAAGAACATTTCATTTCAACATTTCAAATGTTCATTTATTTACTAGATTGGACACACTGAGGTTGCCCCTGGCTAGTTGTTAAAATTGTTGCCTTGGAAATGACTATAAATCAAGACAGTTTTAATATATTCAAGCCTGCTTTAAAGAAAAATTGGTGTTGAAAGAGCACAATTTCGTAACCATTCTGCATCTTCTTAGAATATTTTTCACCTCCTTATCGACTGTAACAGAAGCACCTCTGCTGAGTATCTTGTAATCTCCTAATCTCTCTCCCCAGGCCACACGCCAGGTATCTGTAGTTAGATCAGTAGTGAAGCAGCCAGATTCATCTTGAGATAAACTGGGACAATATGATGAATAGATAATAAAGGCACCCAGGGGAGAGCACTATCCGGGTTAACTCTGGCGCATAAAGATACCATTGGTAATGATGGCTGGAATCAACAGGGAAGTGCAGCAAACAAAGCTAACTGGGCTCCAAAGTCGCCAAATCAGTCCCAACTTTGCTGATGCAGCAGATGGGGAGTACAAACCAATTGTGGCTGTGACAACAACAAGCAGGGTGATGAAGTACCACCGAGCAGCCTATCTGGGTCTCACCTGCTCACTGCCACTCCTACAGGCCACTGAGTTGCTCAACAAACACAGTCGTACAGTGCGCACAGTTGCGGGGTAATGATGATGAGATAAACTGTCCATGATTGCGATGGCAATGAGATTGATTGATTTATTTGATCAGGCTTTGACCTCGTCACTCTCTGAAAGCTCAGCAGAGTCCCAAGAGTGACTGTAATGAACTCCTCCTCCAAAGCTGCATCCGATAGAGAGCCTGGTACTAGCTAATATCTGAGGCATCTACTGTGTGTGGGTTGGGCACTTCCCTCAGACCGCTTAGGGAATGTAGTATCTAGTGAAACTTCAAGCAGTATAGCTTAACAAAGCCCCTCCAACCATTAAAAGAAATGCACTGTAAAATACAAGGAGTTGAGTTGGATCAATCAAAACAATAATCAATCAAATGCACAGAGACAAGCACAACAAAAACAAAGAGTCTCCAGGAGAAACTTAAGTCAGCACAAAAGATAGGTTTTGACCTTGGAAATAGTAGTTTGACAATAAAATAAAAAAGCTTATCTTAAGGTCAATTTATTATTTTTGGGGGAATTTTAATCAGAATCACAATCATTGGCCAAGTATAGGTACACATTTGAGGACTGCGGTTTTATTTTCTGGCTCTCAATGTACATACACAAACTTACAGCTAAACAAAGGACAACAAAGCAGAACAAGGGGACATTTAACTGCTACTGTATGTATTGTACCTGTAACCATAACAGGCTCAGCAAATTAGCAAGTGAGCAGTGCAGTAGCAGGAAAGCAGAGCAAAAGAGGGGAAGAAGCAACAAAGAGTGTGTTGTTTATTGGTAAGTGGAGAATGTCATATGAGTGTAGCAAGTGAGGTACTAGTTGTTTTTCAGATGTGTTGAAGAAACTTATATTTATATATAAAGGTTTTATTTGACCACAAGTGACAGCACAGTTTCACCACTGAGGATTTTTCTGCTCATGTCACCAGAACTTGAAACAATAGGACCTGACAAGCTCTGATCTGGAAATTAGGATGCTTGCCAGGCCATCACTGCCAGCAAACCATAAATGTTTCATGTGGTGTTGATATGGTAATCATTGGATCCCTACAATGACACCTTGTGCTAGTTGGATAACGATGGCTGTCTTTCAGGCCTGTGTGACTCTGGACTCAGTCCAACAGCTGAGGCACAGCCTGAAGTTTGAATCTGCCAGTTACAAAGGCCATGCTGCACTCAATAGGTAGATAAACGTCTCAAAGATGAGTGAAGTAAAGGTGCGATGGGTGTCCTCCAGTCATCATGCAGACATGCAGCCTCTCTGGTGTAAGATGCCACACAAATACATTCCTCTGAGTTAAATATGCGTTGCGTTTCATGAGGTTTGTGAGTGGGTGCAGGTGCCCTTCGGTGGCACCGACCCAGCTGGAGGATGTGGCTGACTCGCTCCGCTGGCGCTCAGGCTGGCATACTAACAGAGCCAGGGGTGCTTTCACAGGGAGTTGAAAGAGGCTGGCGGTGGTGCCACACACCCAGGGTTCAGAAACACGAGCTCCAGCTGCATGTCCACTAACTTGCATAGCTAAAGAAATTAGAAACTGGAAATCCAAAGTGAATTTTCAACCTGCAACATGGTTCGTGTCAAGAATATTGATCTCTTGACATTCACAATCCTGCACAACATCGCCACCTTAATCACATCTTCCTCTCGATGCACGCAAGATTCAGTGAGATTAATTGTTGGGGTGAAAAAGAGAAATTTTCCAATCACAAGGGACGAAGCAATAAAAGGCCAACATGTCCAACATAGCTTAATGTATTATTTCTCGGAGGCTTATGTAAGCCTTTTATTGAAGTGAAACAATCTTGTCGGACACCTGTTGTTCTTTCAGGAGGTGTTTGTATGTCAGCGCACAGTAATCTTTAGCTAGAACATGGCTGTATTACCAGTGTGACCTATCCTTGGTCATCATCATGATTCCAGATAGAGAGAGAGACAGAGAGAAAGAGTGTGTGTGTGCGAGAGAGAGAGAGAAAGAGTGAGAGTAAAAGAGATTGAAAGGAGAGGCTGAGAAAGTGGCAGTCTTCTTGTATGTATTTGTGTGTGAGTCCGTCCAGTAATTGCAGGCACCCTTCAGCCATTTCAGTGGAGCATTTTTTTTTTTTTTGACACCCAATGTCATGCAGAACAAATCGCCTATTGCTGACACCAGTGATTTCTTTTTTCCAGTACTGAAAAGTGTGTGTGGAGGCAAAACAGTTGGGTCTCACTGACAGGGAATTGGACATTTCTGTGATTAAGTGGTAATAGCCCAGGATGTGACAGGGAAACAGAGGACTTTATTGGTCCCAGGGCAAGTAAAACTGCACACCCTTGAGTCTATGGGCTATTTTTTGTGAGAGCGTATTATTACTTCAAGAGTTTTGCTCCAAAACGCTCTCAACTGGCAATTAGGCAGTATTAAAATATCTAATGACTATCTTAAGCCTAGAATCTTGTTTTGCAGACTGTGTCATTGGTGTTTGTGAAGTACTAAGAAATGATTGACACATAAACATTACAGTCTAAAAGCAAAGACAACTCTCATCATCTCCCCACCTTCGCCACGCCTGCCTTGGATTCCAGTGTCTGCCTATGGGCTTAACCCACTAATTTTGGCCTGAGTTCCTATGATATTATTGCATGCCTGTGGTTTGGTTTAAGGCCGCAGTTATATTAAGACCTGGGTATTTCAACATCTATAACGAAATACACTATCAGCTCAGATAATGTGCTTAGTCTGATTCATGTGCAAGGTTGTTAAAGTACTGTGTTTCTCTGTTTGGAGAGAGTAAGCTTGAGAAACTGTGCTCAGTGAGTTTGAACCTAAAACAAGAGATGAATGAAAAACAATAATTAGAAGGTGAGGTTTCTTTGGGAATATATACTAGTAATTTGAGGATTTACAGACAGGCCTCTGGTACTGCAAGGTGGCTCCTGTGTGATACATTAATGGTGTTATAGGGACATCTACTGGCTGTTGTAAAAGTAGGCAAAGAGTTTTTCTACAGTGTATCCACCTTTTTACTCAAATCATCTGGTAGAAATCCAATACTTTTGGTTTTGTGTACTGTATTTTGTGCTATGAGATGATATTGTCGTTATTGTACCTTTAGTTCTCTTACTGAAAGGTACTCAATAACAAGATTACTGTACATGGTGATTAAAAGATGTTTAGAAATATTAGGTCATACATCTAAATTGCCCCATTACAAGCCCACTCCCTAAGAAATATATCTATTTTCAGAAGTTGTTGGGTTAATACAGTATTAATTACTATCTATGTACATGCTGGTTCAAAGCCTTCCTATGTTTTTATTAATTAATGGAATTGTTGGGACTTTGTAAATTATAGTGTGTGGTCTAGACCTACTGTATCTGTAAAGTGTCTCACGATAACTCTTATTATATTCAGTTACAAATAACTTACAGGACACTTGGTTCATTTTACAAACATCATTCTTTATTTAGTTGATTTACACAGAAGTATCTTTTAGCCAGCGCGCACCAATAGACACTTTCAGATGGTTATTCTGTTGTGTAATTGTTTCTTTTGCACTTACTGGTGTTGTGTTCACACACAGGACAGATCCAGGAGGTCTGCCGGCTTAATGGGTGGCACTTGGAGAAGGAGCAGCTTTATTGGGGAGGTATCCACAGCTAGATATGTCTGGGGAGGTAGCTTTATTCTCTCTGTAGGTATTCTGGGGTTTAGATCTTTATAAAGTGTTTTTTGTTGTTGAGCTAAGACAAATAAAAGTACATTTTATTTGGAGTGAGTATTTTAGGTAGGTTTTGCATTATTTGTGTTCTTTTAGTAGTGTTATTGTTTGTCTCCCCCTGTGTGTTAAAATTGGTTTGATCAGCCAATATATATAAGTCCCCTTTGTGTCTTTGTTAGCAGGCCAGTTGTATTTCTTGAGTCTTATGTTCAGAGCTTTTGTTACTATCTGTTTATTTGACCTCCTTTATGGGCCTGAAAAACCTTCTTTGTTTTGTTGTAATTATTTTTGGCCATTAAAAGCCTTTATTTTTGAACTCCCCTTGTGTCTCTTCTTCCTTAACTGCTTGGCCCCTCACAGTTATATATAATATTAATTGTTATTATAAATCACTTATTGCCGTCACCTGTAATTGCCCTATGATGGCTAGTCATATGAAGACTTTTGTTTCCGTCTGTCATTGTTTGCTGTCATTTTTGTGCAGTTTTCTGTTTTCTGTTATACTCCATGTGTCCTCCATTGTCGCCTGGTTGCACTTCCTGTCTTGTGTCTGTTCTATTTCCTGTTTTATTTTGATAGTCTGTTGTTCTGTCTAGTCTTGTCTAGTGGTACTACCTGCCTTGTGTTTTCCCGCCTTTGTGATTGTGCTCCCCGCCCTGATGGGTTTCACCTGTTGTATCACCTGTTCTTGGTTTGCTCGTTACCGCTTGTACATAACCTCTGTATTAGTGTTCCAGTTTTTTTTTTTTCTCTTTTTAGATGTTTAGATGTTGGACTTTTTGCCTGCTTCCTCGGTTGCTCCTGGTGTCGTTTGTTTTTGAATTTTGGATTCCTGTGTTTATTTGGAGTCTTTTGTTTGATAAATCCTCAACTAAAAACTCTATTGCCTGCCTGCCTTTCTCTGCATTTGGGTCCTCTACTTCCATGAAATACCTAATTTTATCCTTTTAATATTAATAAAATTAGTGGCGCGAGATGCATTCTGATTATTTACGCAAGTAAAAGTAGCAATACCATAATGTGTAAGTCCTCGGTTACAAGTAAATGTCTTCTATCAAAATATTTCCCGGAGTACCGAAGTATAAGCATCAAAATACACTTAAAGTACCAAATGTACAAGTATTCATTAAGCATCATTCCCCATTTCAGAGTAGTGTATATTATGTTACCGGATTATAATTATTAATTAATTAATACATCATTTTTTATGTTACTGGATTATAATTATTGATTCATTAATGTGTACATCACTTTAAAGTTGCATTTGCTAAAGAAGGGGCTGATTTGACTTTACATAGCCTACTGCTGAGCAGTTTGTGAATTCACTAATGAGGATAAATAAAGTCTTATATTAACCGAAAGCAATACACCATAGTTTGTTTACATTGTGTATTATTAATCTAAATCAGCAAAGTAACAATTATAAAATAAATGTTGTGGAGTTAAAAGTATTAATATAAAGAATGGCTAGTAACAGAAAGTAAACCATAGGTAAAACTATGCTGAAGTACAGTATACTTATTAGCTAACACATGATAATAGTTCTGTGGGAAATGATGTTTCATTTGTACGGAGTTATAACGATATTATTTTAGGCTCTTTCATGGTAACCTATTTCATATGGGACTATAAAACCACTACTGCATGATAAGTATTTGTGTAGTGAATTGTTGTGGTCTTTCTAGAGGTTTTAATTACAGAATTACTGCAGTGTATCCGTGTAGAAAATAAAATGAATTAAAAATAATGACGTCGTCATTGGAGCAGTACTGACCCAGTATTGCTCCCTGACCCTAAAGACATGAACGACATTGCACCCGACCCGTCAAGTCCAAATGCGTGTAGCAGCCAATCATATTCCAGAAAGTGGGCAGTGTTATTGACGAAAATCTGTCTCATCCAATCAGAGTTTTACAACAGCCACAAGTTCCCGCCTTCACTCCGCGTGTATCCAATTAGGATGGAGCAGTAATGAATAATTCATTACATAGCAAAGGGGAGTGACGCAGTTATTGTAGATCTGTAGATGCTCCATGCTTTTTTTTACATGACCTGAAATTAAATTATTTTCCGAGTCGTGGACGTAAAAATCATCATTAAAAAAAACTCCAAAGAAGAGTGATTCCTGCTGTGATCTGGGGGCTGTATGTCGAATCTCTGCACCATTTGAATTTTGAATGCCATCCCGGTTAGAGGTTGCGGTAGACCCCGAGGACTAGATGCGATAACCAGGAGGAGACATGCCGCAGCCGAAATCACGAAAAATCGCTATCCTCGGGTACAGATCCGTAGGTGAGTTCTGACCAGACGACTATAGCGAGGGAGACAAATGACATCTCCAGGGCCTGGGATGCGACGCTAAGGCTACATAGCAGCGGCCTTTTGGGTCCATTTACATCCATTATGCGGGCGGTTTTCACCTCCTATAATATACTTAAATTATAGGGAGTAGGGTATGTCAAGCATTATCTCAAAGCTGTCAAATGAGGTGAGACCTGGCCTTGCGGGTTTAATCACATGATACATCATATATTTTTACGCTAAGTGATCATTGATAGGTTACCCTCTGTGGTCCCAACCCTGGTTAATAGTACCACGCTTTTTGAAGGCCTGAAGGACCATCAGGATTTGACGCATTATTGTGCGGTTTATTTCATCGTATCTGAAACCAAAGAAGCGCAATGTGCATGCGGTGAAAGGATGTTCAGGATGGCAAGATGGCACACGCAGATAGGACTCTAGGCCCAGCCAGTACTAACGCAAAACCCTGTAATATTTCCAGAAAGACTTGTATTGTGTTATGTTTGCCTACTCAACAATGAGTTGATTTAGTAAACATCTCCCATGGTTTTGGGTTTTGGGCTTTAGTAGCCTGTACATAGCTTTACGTTTTTCTGGTATTCTAATAGTCTAACAGTCACTGTAGGATTCCTATGTTGTCTTTTTCATTGTGTGGATAATCAGTCACTTAGCCCATTGTCATCTTTATGCTGAATAAACGTTAGAAGCTTTTGACAGCCCCCCCCCCCCCCACACACACACACACACACACACACAGTTCTTCCTGACTACATTGTTAAAATATTCCTTTGTGTTTTGCAGGAAAGTCCTCTTTGACAATTCAGTTTGTGGAAGGCCAGTTTGTGGACTCCTATGACCCAACAATAGAAAACAGTAAGTGAGGAGTTTGTAGACTGTTACAGCGTCACACACAAACAGGAAACTGTGGATGTAGTAAGACACTTAGATCCTGATAGAGCTCCTCTTGTGATCAGTTTAATGCGAAGATGTCAGCGTAACCGAACAGGGAATATAATTACTTTTGCTGAATTTAATAGT